>NC_083335.1:98891589-99191589 GCF_963455315.2 Globicephala melas
ACAGGTATTGGGTAGGCAACTAGTTATGTCTGATAGTATACTCTTAGCTAGAGCATATTTCTCTACTTTAGGCTTAAGTACCTTTTAATTACCTAAAACTGATGTGATTGTTTTCCTGTCTTCTTAGTTCTCTCATTGCAGATGGCATGGAGGTGTGAATGTGAAAGAATAACCCTTGGATGAATGTTTATTAGTAGACATCATTTATTTTACTTGACAATCACACTGTACAAAGGTCACTGAAAACAATGTAAATTAAGTGGAAAATTAAAATGCATTGTGTTTATATTTCCTCTTCTGTTCTCAAGGAATCACCTCCTAATTAGCCACAGGTGTTGTCTGTAATTCTCTAAATCTGCAATGTCCAATACAGTAGCCACTAGTCATATGTAGCTATTTAAATTTCAGTTAATTAAAATTTTTAAATCAGTTCTTTAGTTGCACTGGCCACGTTTCAAATGCTCAGTAGCTACGTGTGACTAGTGACTACCATATTGGACAGCACAGATACAGAACATTTCCATCTCTGCAGAAAGTACTATTGGACAGTGCTGTTCTAAATAGCTCTAACACATTAAATTAAATTAAAGAAAAGTTATATTATTCATTTCTATCTTCCTACCTCTGAATATTTTTTAAGTTGGAGAAAGAGAAAGCAATCACTTTCATCATAGCTTCAGTAGCCTGTCAAATTCTGAAGCTGTCCGTTGGCATCAATATACATAACATTAGGTCATCAGTTTTCATATTCTGAATAATTAAGACCCAAACACACTCGTGGAGTTCAAGGAAAAATGTAAGCAGTTGAAAGATTAACTGTTCTAGCATGGTGATCAAACAGGAGAACAAGTAATAGGGCCCATTTAATATAAATTTTTTTTTTAAATCAAGTTTTTCCTCCTTGTCTGTGTTGCCCTTTTCATAACATCTTATAACTCCTTTACACGGTCTTCTTGAGCTTTCACTGCAAGCCCCAGCGTTTACTTGGCCACCCATATTCGCTTCATTGCAGCGCTATCCCAAGACCCAAGTACATAGATTTTTCCTTCTTCTTTCTCATCACATTCTCCAGCAAGAACAACCACTCTTGCCTTTCACAGTGAATTGAGTTGCTGTAAAAAAAGAAAAAAAAAGGAAGATGATGAGTGTTAAGATTTTGACTAGGAAATACACTATTTTTCCTAAGTGAGAGAATATCTTAACATTTCCCCGGATGTTTTCTGAAACACTAGATCCATCAGATGTCAGTAGATATTTGTCATGAAAAAGTCAAATAAGCTGAGAAATATACGTGGACTTTGCCTATCATGAAGATCCACAAGGTACATCCCCATAAGCAAAGTCACTGAAGAGTCCTGCAGGAGTGTTAGCGTCATTTAGGTCAGCACTTCTCAGTCATTTCTCCATGGAAATCATTTGTGTGGAATATCTGGAGGACCACAGTTTAGAGAATATTAATATATCTTAGTCACATGTGCATGTCTCTGTAAGTCACTTGATTTCTCTACATGCAATTGTTTTTACCAAATTAACCTTTCAGAAATCTTTCTTCTTGGCACCAAGTCTAAAATGTGGAAAGTTGTTGCTAGGATAGCAGTTTTGCCTCTCATTATTATATACCTACCAGGGACCAAGTAGCTAGGCCTTCTCTAGAATGAATATCTGACGGAAAGAATTTAGCACAGCATTCTATAAAATTAGTGTTGTCTATACAACTATATTTATACATTATAATAATTTATCTTTAAAATATTAATTAGTTATTAAAATCTGCATGAAATTTTACAGAGAAGCACACAATGTAGAGCAGCATTTAAAGGCATTAAAATGCCTGTATATGTTTTAGCATTTTTCTGTATAAAACCTAAAAGACAAAAAAATCGCACACTTTTCACATTTTGTTTGAAATGGAATGCTTTGTCTCTTCCTTTGCGTGTTCAGTTACAGAGATTTGCAATGGGAATATAAGAAGAACCAATTTCTATTTATATTTATTCTCATTCATATTTAATACTTCATGTTTTCTAAAATACATAATATATTAGTAAAGTAGTACATGTATAAAATTTTGAATAAATATGGATTGGTATGTGTGGGCCAAAATTTTTTAAATGGTAGGTGTACGCAGTCAAAGTTTGGTGACTACTATTCATCAATGTGTCAGATGTCACCTGTCACTGGGCCTATTATTAGGTACCCTTGGTACTTCTGATTGTATTACTAATTGTTCCTTCAAGAGAACCTATCATATGATATGAAAGATCTTACGTAGACTTAGCTAATATAAAGGTCTCTCTCATTTATTTTCTTTAAATCTTCTTTACTAAATAGAAAACTACTTTTTCGATATAAAGCAGAGAGATGGGAATCACAGATGTTCCCCAAGCCTTTGTCTCTTTAAATATGTTTTTTACAACCAGAAGGCATCTACCTTAGTTCTCTTTTTTCTCTGACCCTTAAAGCTTAGGTTTCAAAGTAAAAGTTAATTTGTTTTAAATTGCTTAGAAATATCCTTTATTTGACCAACTTCCAAATTGCATCATATCTGCTTTTAACCTTTTGTGTTAAACTTCTTATCCAATTTTTAAAGACAAAAAATGTCATATCTGTTTCTTTAAAAAGGAATATATATTAATTCCCTTACATTGGAAGATTCTTCAGATAATTTAGTGGTTGTAATTTTAAGCATTTTGAAAGGTGGGGGAGGGATATTTTTTGATCATGGTGGGTTTTTTTGATCTCCCAGTACATACCTGCTTACTTCAAATACCTATAATTATGTGGCAGTTCATTGTATGCGATCATGATACTCACTGGTATTTTTCAACCTCCTGTTGTTTTTTGTTTTTGTTTTTCTAAGGTATAATCCCAGTGTTAGAGCCCTATTTTAGTTCCCTTTTCTTCTCAGTTTTATTTATATTTTGAAATCAGGATCAGGTGGCCTACAAGTCTCTCAAGGAATAGAATATATAACTGATCTGCAAATTCTCTAAAGCTGAGATGCAGTTTTTCTTTCTCATATTCAGAAAGTATGTAGTCAATTATAGCTTTCCTATTAGAAGAGCAATTACTTGCCCCCAAATATTATGACCATCTAGTCATGCTATCACATTCTTAAATTCTACCTTTAAGGATGAATTTATTTGGCTTTGAGCATTGAATCTAATTATTCTCTGTTGACATGGAAATTTCCTAGAATAATCATTTATAACCTTACAGATAAAGCTCAACTGAATTATTTCTCAACTCCAAACATGTAAGAAATGTTATGTATCTTTGGTTTTTTTTTTCCTGAATCAAATAAAATTTGGCTCAGAGCCTTTCTTCTAGGGTAGTTGGGGAATTCAGCATCTTTGGTCATTTTTCAGAGTTCCCCCTTCCCTTCAGGAACCTTCTAGAGCCTTAGAGAGGCTTATGGGTATGCAGAAAAGAAATCTCCTAGTTGATATTACAGTTTTACCTTTTTTTCTTGATAGGAGTCTCAAATATTCTAGGCCATTTTCTAAAATCCAAAGTTGTCCAAAACAAAGAGCTCTTAACACTTTTTAGAGGGAAGAAAATCCAGACTTCAGGGGCACAGCCATGCCTGCTATCTAAAAGTGAAAAAGGAAATATACCTGTTTTTTACTTTTAAAGACAAAATACAGCTACTTTCTCAATCAAGTTATCTTACAACCCCGTTCATCAATTTTTAGCAGGCTGCTTGCTAAGAGATTCTGAAAGAAAGCAACAAAGGGAAGCTAAGGAATCCTATGAGGGGTGAGATCTATATGTTAGTTCCTACTGTCTATGAGGTTGTCACAGCTAGGGGGCGGCTTAAGGGCATTTGCCTGTCACTGAGCTTACAAAGGGGAAAAATGGGGCTGATTTTAAAAATCACCTTATAGTCCATTCTATGGTTTATTGACTAAATCATAATAAATTTAAGAAGGAAAATGAGTGTCATTATTAATAATGCCAGACAGTAAGTGTTGTCCAGGGTAAACTTGATATATAATCACCTCATATATAGATGAGAGAAAATTAAACAAGTATCAACACTTTGCAGACTGAATTATTTGATGTATAGATTCTCTCTTGGAAAACCTTAAGTTAATGTTTTTTATAATCTATTTGAGAAAACCAAAAAAAATGGGCAATTGAGGCATGATGAAATAGATTCTATGATTGGGTAAAAAGAAGGTATTCCTTTAGATTAAATATGGCCATAAATGAGAATATCTTCAATTGCAACTAATAGAAAATCCAATTCAAACTGGCTTTAATAAGAAAGGGGCTTTATTGACTTATGTAACAAAAAGTTGCGTGGGCTTCAGGCATGGCATGCTCAAGGCTCCAACTTCATTGCTCAGTTTTGCCCTTCAACATTTTCATAGCAGTTACAGTATACATTTCACATGTCATACTGTATTAAAAAGGAGAGAAAACTTTCTTGACCCTCAAATGAAAGTACTGAGCTTCTCCCTGATTGGCCTAGCATATGGACTAACATAAATCCATCCTGAACAAATCATTGTGGCAAGGAGGATGGGAGTTCCTACCCTTATTCCTTGGTTTTACAGAATGAGATGATGTGAAGGTTACCAACACACCTACCCTAATCACTACTTCATGTTAAAGGGAGCTGACAGTTGGTCAAGAAAGGTTTCCTAGAGGAGCCAATATTTAAACCAAATGTAACTGCTTTATAACCAGACTAACAGTCTCATAAACATGGTTCATTTTTTGTTTCATTCTATTTTCCTGTTTCTTGGTAGTGTTTCATAAATAATTCTGAAATGAAAAAGCTAAAAAGGGAAAGTAGACACAGGATACTGTCTCTTTTGTCATTTCCAAAAGAATACATATTCATTGTCTTTCATTACACATCAAGAGAAATGGAATGTATTACATGAATGTATAAACAAGGATTTCCAACTAATAAACAGGAAATATTTTGTCATTAACTTATTTCATTCCTTTTTTCTTTTCCTGTTTTTCTTTGTCAACTCTTTGATGACATCTCCAAATATCGGCTTTTATTCATAACAAAAATTGAGTATCATAGTAAAGTACACTGTTGTTGTAATTTGGATACTCGACCCTCTCCTCAATAAGAGGAACATTAATATTAAGTGAGCATTTTTCTTTTTCTCATATTTGTAGAAATAGCACGAGCTTTTCTGGAGTCAGGCGTCTAAAGCCTTGCCTTGTGTGTTATTGACAGGCGATACAACCTCTCTGATCCTCAGTCTGAGCATCTGTAAAACTGGAATATAAAACTCTATGTCGGGCTTCCCTGGTGGCGCAGTGGTTGAGAGTCCGCCTGCCGATGCAGGGGACACGGGTTCGTGCCCCGGTCCGGGAAGATCCCACATGCCGCGGAGCGGATAGGCCCGTGAGCCATGGCTGCTGAGCCTGCGCGTCCGCAGCCTGTTGCTCCACAGCGGGACAGACCACAAAAAAATAAAACAACTCTATGTCACATTGTAGTTATCAGGCACACTTTCAGATCTCTGTAAACAGATTTCAACTCTGCAGTTCATTTGTTCTACCTGTGTGTTACTTCTCCTCACATTTTCATTTTGTTTTAACATAACAGTGGTATTTTACATTATCCATCAAAGTAGACAATTCAAGTCACTCTTTAAAACAAATATTAATTTTAGATGACTAAATAGGTTTGTGTGGAGGCTTCTTCTCGCTAATCGTGGCAATTACCCTAGCTGAAAAATGATAGACACTTGAAAACCCAGTTAATCATGAGTGATTTTTGCAGCACAAATAAATCAAACTTTAAAATCTGAGATGGAATCAAAAGGGCAATGGTAGTGTTTCAAAGCCCCTTGTCATTTGGTGCTACAAATTTTTACAAAGAGGGAGATAGAGAAACTTGTTTCACACTAATTGTTTTCCAAGTGCTTTAGAAAATGTGTACTTTACTAATAGATGAGAATTTATTTTATTTTTTTCATGATGATAATACTTCTCTGGGTGGAGGGGGCGCACCAAGCCACGCCCCATGTGGGATCCCTGACCAGGGATGGAACCCGTGCCCCCCGCAGTGGAAGCGTGGAGTCTTAACCACTGGACCTCCAGGGAGATCCTCTAATAGATGAGAATTTTTAACTTGGATTAGACAGAAGCTCTTGGAGTGTAGTAAGAAGGGCACCTTCTGTTGGAAGAGGTTTTCAGACAGCAGTCTAATGAGTGTACCTCAAGTCAAAAATGGGGTGGTTTTGAGAAACTCAGAGGCTAGAGACAGGTGTGTTCGAGCCCAGGGAGACATGCAGGGCATCCAGCCCACTTACTTTCTTCCAAATCAGTCTTACCTTAAGGCCCCAAGTACTTGATGAAAGAGGAGTGGGAAGAAAACGTGCATGCCGTATAGGAAAGTTTTGCCCCTATACTATGGAGATTTTGGAGCAGAAGTGTTACAGAAATTAGCGCCAAATGCCTAGCATTTATGTGCTTAATGTCACTGCCCGGGTTCCTGGGACGCAGGCCCTAAGACGGCAGGTGAGCGTACAAAATGTTTATTTGGGAGTGTTCTTGGAGTCAACATTAGGGCAGAAAGAGATGTTGGGCTGTGATGCAGTTGCAGTAGAGGCCTCATCTGGCCCTTCAGGGAGTTCTCAAGCTGCGAAGTGATGTTTCAGAATCGTTGTGATTTGCGGGGAAAGGACTGGACTTGTATTACTCCATGTAATATGGAAAAATATACCCAGGGGAGCAATAATAGGAAATCTGAATCTTGAGCAGAAAGGCAATGGAAAGCTTGTCATAGAGCCAAGATAAAAACGTCAGAGAGGAGAATATTTTTGCAGCCCAGTTAGGCCCCCATACGGTGAGAGGAAGCGGTCTCGTCACAGTCCTATATCTGAACGCCAGGTTTGCCTCTCCATAACTAATTTCTTGTATTCAGTGATGATCAAGCTCATTCTTTCTCCATCCCCCCCATCACACACACACACACACACACACACACGCGCGCGCGCACACACACACACACACACACACACACACACACACACACACCCCTCAGAGGACAATTATATAAATACCAGTCTGTTTTCTTAACTAAATTGCTAGACCTGGTAATTGTTTGGGCTGTGGGGAAAAAGGTAATGCGTTGATACTTCAAGGTGAAAGGCAAGGCAGGCTTTTGTGAAATTATTCAAATGATCAAAATAGTACACAGAAACGGAATGAAAACGTTAAAGATCTGGTTATTAAGCCACATTGGACAAATATCACCATGAGGAAGCAAAAGAGAAATTTAGTGTTATACTCTCAGAACAAAAGCAAATGTATTGTCGAACAGAATGAGGTAAGGGTTACAGGGAACAATTGTTTTTATATACTGGTTACACTTCCTGAAAGAATAGTGAGTTTTAAAGAGTGTGGGTTGCACAGTGTTGTGAATTATTCTACATCAATATTGTTACGCACAGCTAACTTTTAGGTTATTTTGGGTATATAACAGTAGCAGAAGCCTAGTAAGTAGGGGTTAGTTATTCTCCCATACCCTCACTATCCTGCATTACCATCACAATCTATATAAAAGGTTCACTCAAGGCAGATGTGAGAATATTCTAGAGTCTAGGGGCAGGATTCAGTTAACCTTAGAGAGAATGTCAGTCAGTCAGTATCTTTGGATTCAATGTGGAGACACAGAATAGTCTGGGCATCAAATCTTGGGTAATATTCCAAAAAGTACTGGCTCCATAGCTCACTAGATTTTTATACCTGGTCCTTAATAAAGATGAAGAATGTCTCTAATATATTTCAACCAAAACATATATCTTGAATAACACTAATATTGTAAATGAAAGTCCACTTCTAATATTCATTTTGCTCATTTGCAAGACTTCTGATGTTGACTGTGGTTAAAAATAGTTTAAATGCTTGTAGCACCTGTCGGAGGAATCTGGCCTTTCTGATTAAAGTCTAACCCCATCCCCCATATGAATTTCTGATTGAGGTAACTGACTGGTAACACATGCATACTATCACATATATAATCTCTATACTGAAGTATGTTAAAGTCAATTACAGACTTCATAACATAATTCATAATTTTTTGTTAATGAAAAATGGCTTTTGGTTTTGTTTTTAATTTTACCACAGACATTTTAACATGCATCAAATCAAGTGTCCACTGATTCATAATCTTCAAGGTCAGATTTATTATCCAATTTATCTTCCTTACAGTCATCATCATAGGCAGTTGAAACATATATATGTAGGTTTTTCTTGATTTAGGGTATTTAGCCTTAAGAATATATCTGGTAAACAAGCCAACTCTGGGTCAACAGTATATTTGCCAGGATTTTATCCTTGTTTTTAAATATTTTAAGTGAGACATTCCTTTCATCTTTGTTTATGTCCTAACTACGTGAGAAATTTCATCATTTTTAATGGTCCAACTACAAAACAAAGCACACAGCCCCCAAATCAAAAATTCTTTGTATATATTAAGAAGAGACAACCATTTGGTGTCAATTCAGTCACGAATGAAATGCTATTATGTGAGAACATCTCCCTGGCTTGTGCAGGGGTAATGGGGCATGGGTTTTACAGATTCGGCAATAACTAAGAGCTTGAAAAGATATGTAGCTTTTTCCTACAACTTTGCTTAATGAAACCCTCAGTTTGTGCTGTGAAAAGAGCTTATTGTTTTCTTTTCATGCAAATCATCTTAGTTTTTATCTGTTTATTTAATAGTCTGTAATTTGGAGTAATATATTCTTTTTTTTTTTTTCTGGGACTGTTGTGAAGTGGCAAGCAGAAAATGCTAACAGGAAATGGATTAGCAAATATTGCATAAATTAGAGTTCTCTCCCTCTCCCCTCCCCCTCCCTCCCTCCCTCCCTTCCTTCCCTCCTTCCTTCCTTCCTACCTCCCCTCCTTTGTTTCCTTCTTTCCTTCTTTATTTACTTCTTTCCTCTCTTTCTCTCTTCCTGTCTATCTGTATTTTCTGCTTTATCAATAAGATAATTATTTATTGTAATCATGCCTGCTGATAGTGAATTTTCTCTGAATTCACATGAGATTGTAGGTAGACTCTGGAGCTGCCTTGTGCTCTATATTTGGGTCAGGGCTCCAGAGTGGTATCCTTATTTGATATTCTCCTTCTCCCAGCTTCATGATTAATTCCAAGGTAGACAAAAGTTATAATCCTAAACTATCAAAATTAATTTCTAGTAACATCGGTCTTTTAAAAATAAACATCTATCCATTGTAAAATTTTACATTAAAAAATTAAATCAAGTGAGTCAGTGACGTACAGTGCCAGGTGAGTGTGTGTGGACAGGTACAGCCATGTCACAGACTGCAATTGTAACCTTATATTCTCTATACCTTTTTGTATATCTGAAATATTGCATCACACTGTTCTATTAAAACAGTCTCATCATGTTTTTAAAAGCTAGAGTGGGTAATAAGGAAAGGGAGAGAGGAACATAGAAAAAGTTGATCAACATGGTACTTCAACTCCAAATTCTCACCTTAATGTCATCACCACCAACATTTTAAATTTATGTTTTTACTATTTTGCAGTTATTTTCTTTTGATTACTCTTGTTGATGCAAGCCTTTAGGCATAATATCTATGTACAGGATTTATGCAGGATTCTTCTACTAAAGATATGATAATTTATCTGTTGTCATTTGAGAAACATCATTTTTAAAAATTTCATAATTTGGTTTTGCTCAGAAGGATCAGAAAGAATAAAACATATGTATGATTCATCTCATGAAAATTAAAATAGAAGGATTAATATTATTTCACGTATTTCTTAATATTGGCACATCTAGAAATCAGCAACAGATGTTTTCTAGTTTGAGGTATAAAATTCTAGACTTCCTTAAAATCTCACTGATGTTTCACCACCTGATGATTCTATATTTGAATCTTCTTCCACTTTGTTTTCACCTTATAAAGAGAAGAGTGGAGAAAAGAAAACCGGGGGCATTGGTAATTGCTCTTGTTCTCTCTGTCCCTATAGCACTCATTTTTTAAAAAATATCATTGAGAAATATTTCACAGGTCTCTTCCCTCTACTCGCTTTGTGTGTCTACATATTTCTATTTCATCATTTTGGAGAAAATCCTCTTCCGCCATTCTGAAGGTCATTTACCTGAAAATGATAGAGAGCAGCATCTATTCAAACAACTGCATAGTAATTATCTATCAGTTATCATTTTTCAGCATTGAGGGTCCCCCTCCCTACCTCCCTGACCCTCCCCAGCACATTATCACAGAGCCTACTGATTCATTCACATCCTTGGGCTAAATTGGCCACCCACTGTGTTCCTGTTGTTTTGTGTATGGTAGTGAAAAGATTTAATTGGAAATTGTTGAAACTAACTCTCAATTTTCATATGTGGTTCTTCCCTCTCCCTCTGCACCACCTCCTTTCCTTGATGAGAAAATTGTTCTCTCCATGGTAACAATAAAAAAAAAAGCTTTCAGATTTTTGGTAGTAGTTGTTACAGAGAAAAGAAGTCAAAAAGTAGAAGAGGTTTAAAAATGAAAAAGGGGAGGAAGACAGCTGGGAAGAAGGCTTAATGTTTATGAGTGGGTGTGAAGGGAAAAGAATACAGCTGAATGAGCGAAGCTGAGCTAAGGGGAGCAGCTGTTTTTGTGTCCCAGAACGTAGGGCCCCTTCTTTTCCTGCTGACTATCACTCCCCAAAAGATAAGGACTTTATTCTGGAATTCTTCCAGGATTTACTCCTGAAGAGTGGCTTGTTACAAAACAGCAACATCCTGATTTCCTCAGGGAGTCACAGTTCATTAAGTTTTTAAAAAAATGTAACACTTCTGTGAGCTCCAGTTTCCACTTCTTAATAAGGACATTCAAATGGACTTTTGGTAGCAGGGTGAGAGCAATGCAACAATACGCCTGTCCTGCCTCTGCATGACTGATTAAAACAGGTTGGCCATGCAGAGCAGGAGTCTCACTGCTTTTTCGCCTCCTGTGCTTTCTGGATTGTGGAATTTTGTAACCCTTGTCACTAACTCTCACATAGTACTGAACCAGCCCAAAGAAGTATGCCATATTGTGACAAGCAGTTGAATTCTAAGTGACTGCAGAACCATTGTGGTAGGCTGAATAATGGCTCCCCAAAGATGTTCATGTCCTAACCTCTAGAATGTGTAAATATGTTACCTTACATGGTGTAAGGGACTTTGCAGAGGGGTTAAGTTAAGGATTTTGACATAGGGAGATCTTCACGGGTTATGCTGATGTGCCCAATATCATCAGAAAGGTCCTTATATAAGAGAGAAGGCAATGTGATAATACAAGCAGAGTCAGAGAGAGAAATGAGAAGATGGAAGGCGGGGCCACAGGCCAAGGAATGCAGGCAGCTTCTAAAATCTGGGAAAGCCAAAGAAATGAATTCTCCCCTAAAGACTCCTGAATGAATACAAGCTCTTCTGAAACCTTGATTTTATCCCCAGAGACCCATTTTCAAACTTCTGACCTCCAGAACTGTAAAATAATAAATTTAGATTGTTTTAAGCCGCTAAGTTTGTGATAATTTATTACAAGAGCCATAGGAAACAAATACAGCCATAAGCATTTAATAATGACCAATTTTGCAAATTTTTAATTGAGTTTCTTTTTGGAGTTTCTTTTTCTTGAATATAAGGAGTAAAAATCGGGTATAGAAAAAAGGGTGTGATCCCTCCATTTTAACCATAGAAATACGTATTTCCAATATTTAAAAAATGACAAATTTGAATGTGACCATGTGGAACAATGACAATAAAGCAGACAGAAAGGAAAACGTGTCCATTTGGAAATGAAGTTGAAAAAAAAAATGAGGAGTAACAAACCAATTGTGTAGTCTTCCCTCCGGATTGTTTTGTTTTGTTTTTCTGGATTTGTTTAACCCATTGCACTCTAGTTTAGAAACTGAACTGTAGTGAAGCATTGGTGAATTCCATGGCATGGGAAGTACAATCACAGGAGCAGGAAAGTGAAGAATAATCTTGAGAAAAGGAAGCAGAGTAGCTTATAGAGAGGCCTTGTGGGCGTGTGGGCAGGGCTAGGCTTAGGAGTTAGGCAGACCGGGTACAAATGCTTTTCTACTTCTAACTGGCTGGCTCTCCTTGGGGGAAATTATTAACCTTCTCTGAGCCTGTTCGTCATGTGTGAAAATGGGTATAATATCCAGCTAGGTAAAGTTGTTGTGAAGATTAAAAAGGGATGTTTGTAAAACATCTAGCCCAGCTTCTGCTGCATTGTAGCTACTGAAGAAGTTGTAGCTAAAATGTAATGGAGGAAAACATTGGAAAAGGAGGATCTAAATCATTTTATTCTACCTCCAGCACGGGTTAGCTTTGTGACCTCGTGTAAGTTATGTAATCTCTGTGTGCCTCATTTTCCTTGTCCGGAAAAGAGAGTAAAAGTACCTAGCTCAGACGGTTGCTGTAAATGACTATATGTAAGGTGCTTGGGACAATGTCTGGCACACAGGGGACACACAATACCTAGCTGTTATTATTGTGTTGTAATTGTTATGCTGTAGGAGTTTGAATTGTAAGGCAGTGAACTTTCTGGGGAGTGGAGTGACAAGTTTTAGCAGATGTTTTTAGTGAATACTGTATCTAAGTGGATCAAGATGAGGGGCAGATAATTACTATTATTATAAGATGGATATTTATTAAATCAAAATTGCTCAATCAGTTGCATACCTCAGATTCCTTTCTTATTTTTTAACCTTCCATCTGTGCTGCCCCTTGTCCAAATACTTAATGCTCCTGACTCCTCTCTAGTAACTCATGTAGTGGGCGTTACTTTTGTCATTACCTGTGTATAATAGCATCGCTTCTGTGAACCGAAAGCTTGGAATTAGCTTTTGCCTTTAGCCTACCTAGCTTTGTGAAGTTTTAATTGAAGTATTGACCTCATTACCACCTGCTCTGGCCACTATCGTAGAGAAAACTTCCCCTAAAAATAAGGTAGATCATTAATATAACAGAGAGACAGACAGACAGACAGACAGACAGAGACACAGAGAGAGAGAGAGAGAGAGAGAGGGAGAGGGAGGGAGGAAGAGAGGGAGAGAGAATTAAGACTGAGGTACTAGAATGTGGAACCAACTAACAGCACTGATTTATTTATTATAGGTTTTGGTCGCTGCCTAGTCTCACGCCACTAGAGCGTCTGAGGCAGCAAAGCGTAAGCACTTTGGCTCACCTCATATAAATAAAACGGAGAAAAGCGGGTAGTTGAAGAATTCTTACTGCAACCTTTCTCCAGGGATTACGGCCGCTTTTTAAATTACTTAAAATTTATTGAAATGAGTGTTAATAATAAGCAACCATCCCCGTAAAACAGAATTAAACTTAACTCTTCCGGCTAATGTAAACAGCTTGGTTAGGTGTGCAGCATTGCAAAAACCGTTCAGGGATTGATTACACTTGCCCTTGGAGCAGATCTAGAAGCTCCCAGTTGAGAAGCTGTGCATTTTCCTATCAAACAGAACATAAAGTTTCCATATTCCTTGGAATCAGCTTCATTTGAGCCATGTGTTTGCGTGGAACTGCGCCACATAAAGCAATTCCCCCCAAGCTGGGCTCCTTTCATGCTGCAGTGCAAGTGTGTGATTTACTGGCACCGTGTGCTAATGTAGACCCATTTTTATAGGATGAGAACGAGTACAGTCCAGGGAATTGAAAAGGATATCTGACCTTCTCCCCATAGAATATGTCCCCTCCTTTAAAAGCTGTCACAATGCAAGTTCCAGTTGAGTTAAAGGCTGTTGGGCTCCTACAGGGAAATACATTCTATTGTAATTTTTATATCTCCTAATAACAGTCTGTTCTTTGTTTACTGAAGAGAGCTTTTATGTCATAAAGTGGTATTTTTTGACAGAGAGGAAGAATCATTGTTTTATTATAGAAATTGTCCTCTTACACCAGCAAAAATAAAGAGCTCATCTCTTAAGCTCCTGATCAATGTCTAACACCTCCTACCCCCCAGCAACACTTCGCTGCAAGTGTATTAACACTCCATAATAGCAACTCTACTCACCTACCAAGAAATGATCTTCATAAATGATTTAAGCTAAGCCATGGCTTAAACACATAGCACCCAATCAAAGACAGATTTTTCTCTTCTCCAGTCATATAATTTCTGAGAAGAAATAGATTAATGTCGGTCTCTATGAATATGCAAGGTATGGTGTCTATTTTGAAACAGGAGACCCAATTGTTAAGCTTTTATTCCTTATATGTATGTCCAAATCGTACACATCACACCATTTGATGCGAAAGTTTGATATAGATTTGTGCATACCTCTCTTCTCTTTTTTGATCTTGCCTCTCCTGTGTGAGTACACACAGGTGCGCTCTCTCTCTCTCTCTCTCTTTCTCTCTCTCTCTCTCTCTCTCTCACACACACACACACACACACACACACACACAGACACATTTTACACTTGCTTATAAAACTCAAAGAGGTTTGCAAACCATTAAGAGAGCATTCCTTAGCACAAGCACATTATTGTTCACTATCCATGTGTCGTCTTCACTTCGTAACACTCAAAACATAGTGAAGTCAGAAGGTTGAAACCTGGTGGATTACATATATTCTACATAACATATTTCCCAATTACTGTTCCTATAAAGAAACCTGGACTAGCCATATTTGACTAATTTGTACCTAAGGTATTTGAATTCTTAGAAATATATTTATAGTTTTAATCGCCCCAAGACTGATTGATATAAATGTAATTATCCTTATTTTACAGACAAATAAACTGAGCCTGATTCTCTCCCTATATATGCAACATGAATTGAACAGCTGTGCCAATTATTTTGATAATTCAAATCTTAATATCTACCATTTGAAGATGGGAAGAATCATTTGAATTATACCAGTTGACTGTACATGAATTTAATCACCTCTAGATAATTGCTCATTTCTCCACTTCACTTGCCATGTACAGGTAGTATCACAGAACACCAACATCTCTTGCTTTGCCTCAGTTTATTGGTGGCTACAGTTGGCAACAAAAACTAAGGTTCTTGTATCAGTACTTAAATAAGTGGCATCTCTAAAATGTTTTGAAGACATGAAGAGGCTGAATAATTTTTAGCACAACCTTTTGTTTGCTTTGACTTTTTATTTTTGAGGGGATTAGTAGAGTACTTGTTAAAGAACAGTCAGGCTCCTTTCCTAGAGACGAGAGTCTTGTCTGAAGACTCATTTCCCAAAGAAAGTATCATATATCTAATGCAGTAATAGACTAAAAAAAGGCTACTGAAACGTTAGGTTCACAAAATGTGACATCATAATATTATATTGATAATTCTTCTTACCACTCATAGTAATCTTTGAAGTTATATTTCTGGAGAAATCCCAATTCTCATATTCTGAGAGTCTCTGTTTATTCTTTGGAGCAAGAATTTAAAATTTTAACAACATATTCTGAATGTTTACTTGTTTCTAAACTGAAACTACAGTCCCTCTCTACCCCCACCCTATTTAATGTAACATTACAAATGAGATAGAAAATCTGTTTAATAATTCTCTGGGATAGTTCTTTACAAGAGCGGAGTTGAATTTATTTATATGCAATGGAGTTATTTTCTCCTGGAATAAAAGGATGCCTGAAGCTAAATTGGAAATGTTTTGCATGTTTTCATGACAGGACATTTAGTCAAAGAGGAGATAGATGAGATTTTTCTTAGATTGCAGCGATTGAGTTTTTCAGTCTTCTCTTCAAAAGGACTTTGGATGCAATGGTACAAGATTAATATTTCTAAAATGCCACTTTGATTTTGGCATTCCTCTGTTCTAAGACCTCCAAAGATTCCCCATTGCCTTCAACATAGTGTCCTTACTCATTCATCTGGTATTCAGAGCCCCAGCCTCCCCTCCCAACTTGATCACAGTCATCATAATTCTCTGCTCACTACAGAGTTGCTTTCCCCACTTTGGCCCAATCACCCTAGTGTATTCACACCTCCATACATTGGCTTGAGCTCAGTCCTTGTCCTGGAATCCCCCTCTCTCTTATCACTAGGTCGCTATCTATCGATCCTGTTCATCCTCCAAGTTATAGGCCAGGTTCCTATAACTCCAGGTCCTCTTTGGCATTTTCCCTGAACGTGCTCATCTTAAAATCCCATTCTTCAGAATCTCGTTAGCATAGAGTCTGCAGTCTGTGGACTATTGCATTTGTCATTTACGTATTATCTTCTATTATTGGCTAACTGCATGTGTGAGCACGCATGCATAGGCCTGAAGGTCGTCTCCCTAATTGCATTGCAAGTTCATTGAATTCACTGGGGATGGTCTTTTATGCCATCCTCTGTCACCCACAAGATACATGCCATACTGTGGTGTATTGTGCATAGAATACCGTCAATAAATATTTCCTGCCCATTTGATTGACCAGTGCTCAATTATCTGTCAGCTCTAGCCTCCTTTATCTGGGGTTTATATAGGCTTTGGACAACATCTTTTGGACGCAAAATCAGGAAGTTCTGTACAAGGCAAAATATTAGAAATAATGCCGTCAGATAGTTACATTTCACTATTCATGTTATGTAATTTATCCTCCATTTTATTAATTTGGTTCACTTATAATTCAATTTGCTGTATAGGGTACACTGATTACATAAAAGAAAATTTATCCTGACCAGTTGAAGTCAAAATGATTCAAAAATGGTGTTTTTCAAGCTAGAACAAGAAATGAATAATGAAAAGTTTGAGCAGGAATAATTCCAAAATATGTATATTGTAAAATGATTTCGGTTTTCCGTTTCTTCTAAAATATATGTAGGGGTAAAAAAGAAATTATATCACTTATTTTATTGGGTCAAAATATCAGAAGGCCACAAATGTGATACATGTGACAAAAACTTGTCTTAAAAGTGCCCCAATTATCCTCTGTCGATATGCTAAATTTACAGAACAATAGGGTTTCAAGACATGTGAACAATGGAGAATAACTAATAGACCTAATGTTGAATGGCTAAAAAAATGTCAGCACCCTTTCTATCAGCTTAGAACTGTATTTGCAAATCGTTATCAATGAATTGTAGCCTGAAATTCTTCTTGACTTTCAGATTATATTTCAAGATCCCCAGTTTAGACCGCATTTACTTACTGGCTTGTATAACTGAAAGGAGTTTTCATTGTTTTGCATGTTAAGGGTTTTATGAAATGACAAGTAAATCAATCCTTTAAGTTTTCTGTGACAGAATAACTTGAAATGATCATCATAATCTCTTTTTCAACAAAAGGAAAGAATTTATTTAAAAAAATAGCATACTAATAGCAGATTAGTTTGTATTAGACCATTATAAGAAAGGCCTCAAATTTGGGAGGCTGAGGCACATTTCTTAGGTATCTATCACTTTTTTTGTTTTTAAAGTTGGCCAAATGATCAGTAATATTTATAATACTGATAAACACTGCTCAAAACAAGGATGTGTGTTCTAGTAATTCCCACACCCTTCCAGTGTGGAATTTATCTTGTAATTTTCTTTCTTGTATCACTGTTTCCCCTTATTGTGTCCCGTCAGTTGGTCAGTCAACACTTTTATTTATGGTTTTCTGTTGACTGTATTCCCAGGAGAGGACTAAGAACCGAGGAAGGTATTCCAGCCAGAAAGAATAAGGTGTCCAAAGGATTACAAAAATCTTGGCTCCCATAGCTTCAGTTTTTCTAGTCTTCATCGTTTCCCATTTCCTCATGATAAAATCCAAACTGATTTTTAAAAAGCCAACCATAAACGACTTCCACTATACCTATCTAAGCCTATCTCCCATTATTTCCAATGAATCCTAGACACCAGCCAGCCCAGCTGAGGCTTTGTTTCATTTCCATGCCTTTGCTCCTGCTTTCTATTCCCTAATAATGCCCCCCACTCCATGACCTAGCCAAATCTTCCAAGGTTCAAGTGCAGCACCATCTCTGCTATGAAGTCTTTCCTGAGAATTCTCATATATGGTTACTCCCCTCACTGATTCCTTTTAGTGGTTGTTTTTATCTTTACCATTCACTTTGGTACTTTTGCTTCACAGTTTCTCAGATCCACTTTCTAACTTCCTGTTCTACCCTGGGAGGACGAATAACATGGACAGGAGCAGTGGGCTTGCTGACCCATTAGTTGCATCCTCCTAACGGGAGGCACCAGCAGAGCAGAGGGTGACAGGAGAGTGAGTCAGGGGATGACTAGGTTCCTTTACTGACAGCCACAGCTGCTATCGAGGTCCTCTCGCTGTAGCTACTTCTCAGATTCTTTAAAGGTACCCTCTAGTTTGCCTTTCAGGCCTTGAGGAGGAAAGGCTTCCCATCCCATTTTTTAAAAAAATTTTTATTGGACTATAGTTGATGTACAAAGTGTGTTAGTTTCAGGTGTACAGCAAAGTGAATCAGCTATACATATACATATATCCACTCTTTTTTTAGATTCTTTTCCCATATAGGCCATTACAGAGTATTGAGTAGAGTTCCCTGTGCTATATAGTAGGTCCTTATTAGTTATGTATTTTATATAGAGTGGTGTATATGAGCCATTTGCTTATTGCAGGAACCCTGACTGATTCAGTAGTTAATCAGCTGAATAGGTAATTTCCCCTTGAATGATCCCGTTTCAATGCTCTTGTCCCATTTAATCACACCTGTATAATAATTATATCATACTATATGATAGCTATACTATAGCATAGGTACTTTGTAACTATATCCTAATATCATAGCTTTTAAGTGTGTGAACCCTGGGGCCAAATTGCTTGTATTCGAAGTTCTACCACTTATTAACCTGTGATCCTGGACAAATTGCTTCCTTTACTTTCATTTTCCTTATCTGTAAACTAGGGATAATAAAAGAAGCAAATAGTACCTACCTCTTAGAGTATGATGAAGATGAAATTAATTAAATTTGTCTTTAGAACTTTGTTCTTATTATGCAACAAGAAATGTTCCAAGCGTTTTATAAATATTAACCCGAGTAATTCTCATAACAAACTTAAGAGGTAGGTACTCTTATTATTTTCATTTTAGTGGTAGAAATAAAGAAGAGAGTAGTTAAATAACTTGCTGAAAATAAGAAACCAAGTAGATGGCAGCCAGGATTCAAACCCAGGCAGCCTTACTCCAGAATCCATTCCCGTAACCACTAATCCGTGGTAGATTCTTCTGGTGCACAGTAAGTGCTCAATAGCAAGTATTGTTGCTGTTGTTAATATTATTTCCCACTGTATTAGTTCTTTATGAGTCTTTAGTTTTTGCTAGATTATGAGTTCCTTGAGAAAAGAGTCCAGGTTTTATCTTTCTATGTGTATTAGCCGAGTGCTTGGCATTTGCAGGTTAGTAACTGTGGGATTAGCTGTTTCCCAGGTGTATTTCCCAGGGCCACCCTAGCCTTAGGTGAAACTAATACTTAGCTAAAACGTGAAATGGAATTTGAGATCCCAGTGGCCATTATTGTTGCCGGAACCACAGGTTCCCCTTTTGGTCCCAAATTATTTTCTCAGATGATTCACCACTTTTGGGATAGGTCAAGTCCCCTGTTTCACTTCTCCTACAATCACAGTGACTTTGCTTCCCCAATAACCATTGGTAGTAAAAGGGTCCCATCTCAGAGGACTGCCAAGTGTCCTATTCTGCTTTTCCTGACCAAAAGATATTTTTTTTTCTCAAATATGTATTTTTTAGCTTCATGATTGCTCCTTACAGAAATTTAGAACAAATTCTCAGGAACTAAGCAAGAGGCATCTGATTGACATAATTTGCATTTAAGTGTGTTCTTGGCCATCACTTCAGGCAAGATACACAACTATTATTCTCTGCTCACTTCAGGGTTAAGGTCAGGATTGGCTACATAATTTGTGAGCCCCAATGACAAATGAAAATGCAGGGCCCCTTGTTAAAAAATAATAAAGAATTTCAAGAGAGCAACAGCAGTGGAAACCAAGTAAGGGGCCCTTCTATTTGCAGAGCCCAGTGCAGCTACTTTTAAGTTGCATGCCTGTGAAGCTGGCCCTGCTTGAGGTCTCTGCCTACCCAGGGCAATTCTGACTCAGAAAGACTTTATTTTTTTTTGTCTTAGCTTTGCTATCTTCCGTAGTCAGAAAACTTGCCTCAAAGTTCCTTTTGTCATGTCTTTCAGGATTCCTGGTGTCTTGCTTTGATATCCCAGTGTTCTTGAGCTACAGGCGTAGAACGCAACCATCCCCATCACCATGTAACACACATAAATAATCTTGTTTTCCTTCAGTTAACGTCTAGGCTCGTTGAAAATAATGGTCATGCCCTTTAAAAAAAAAAAAGTAGCAGTGGTTTTTAATACAGCTAATTTAAAAATACTAATTCACTTGAATCTTAAGAGGTATATTAATAATGTCCAGAAATTGTGAACTATACATCCAGGTGGTAATATCATGGAGTCACCATATTATGTGGATCTGAAGAACTGATGAGAGGTTTAGGGATTAGAAGGGCTAAAGTGGGTGTGTTAGTTGGGGCCTAAGTTTAAATGTCCTAAGACAGGATTAAACAGGAAATTATTTTATTAGAGAAAATATCAATGTGAAAGGAAATAGACAAGAAGCCAGGGAAGGTGGGACAGCCATTAGACCAAAATGCAAGTCTGACACGAAATGAAGGAAAAAGGGAGAGAAAATTGGGTAGAAGTACCCCAGTGTACAGTCTGAGGAAGGTTCAGCAAAGCTGTCGGGGAGACATGGAGCTGCAGTCAGCCAGAGGAGCCCCAGCTCTCCCAAGAAAGACTCTGCTTTAGTATCTTCATCACATTCAGTCATTGGTGGGGAGCAGTCTGTGGGAGGCTTGGCTTCTTCTCTCCAATGTAGTGATGGATTTCCAAATGCAGCAGCTAAAGTCCTCAGTCATTTAGATCTCAGTCATAAAAGGCTTGCACTTTCTCGGGGCCACCACAGTGGGAATTAGCAGCGATGGCACTTAAAGACATGGAAGCGTAAAACTACTAGAAGAAAACAGGAAGAAAGCTTCTTGACATTAGCCTAGGCAATTATTTTTTGGATATGACACCAAAATCACAGGCAACAAAAGCAAAAATAGACTAGTGGGATTGCATCAAACTAAAAATGCTTATGCACAGCAAAGGAAAAAATCAGCAGAATGAGAAGGCAACCTATGGAATGAGAGGAAGTATTTGCAAACCATGTATCTGATAAGGGTTTAAGATCCAAAATGTATAAGGAAACTCATACAACTCAAGAGTAAAATAATAATAATCAGATTTAAAATTGGGCAGAGGACCTGAATAAACATTTTTCCAAAGAAGACATCCAAATGGCCAACAGGTCTATGAGAAGGTGCTCAAAGTCACTCATCATCAGGGAAATGCAAATCTACCAGGTGTGAGGTAATGAAAATTACCTCACACCTGTTAGAATGGCTATTATCAAAAAGACAAGAGAGTACAACTGTTGGTGAGGGTATGGAGAAAAGGGAACCCTCGTACACTGTTGGTAACGAGGTTCCTCAGAAGATTAAAAATAGAAATACCATATGATCCAGCAGTCTCACTTCTGGGTTTATATCTAAAGGAAATGGAGTCGGGATCCCAAAGAGATATCTGCACTCCCATATTCACTGCAGCATTATTCACAGAAGCCAAGATATGTAAACAACTTAAATGTCCATCAGTGGATGAATGGATAAAGAAATTGTGGTATAGGTATATATACATTGGATATTATTAAGCCTTAAGAAGGGGGAAATCCTGCCATTTTTGACAGCATGGATGAACTTGGAAGACATTATACTAAGTGAAATAAGCCAGACACAGAAAGACAAATACTGTAAAATCTTATTTATATGTGGAATCTAAAAACAGTTGAACTCTGAGAAACAGAGTAGAATGATGGTTGTCAAGAGCTGTGGTATAAGGGAAATGGGATGATGTTGGTCATAGGCTACAAACTTCCAGTTATAAGATGAATAAGTTCTAGATGTCTAATGTAAAGCATGGTAACTATAGTTACTAAGAGTGTACACTTGAAATTTGCTAAGAGCATAGATCTTAAGTGTCCTCATCACACACACACACACACACACACACACAAAAGGTAACTGTGAGATAATGGATATGTTAACTAGTTTGATCATTTCACAATGTATACATATATCAAAACAAGTTGTATACTTTTATATACAATTTCTATTTGTCAAATCTACCAAAATAAAGCTGAAAAAAACTTTAAAAAATGGAGGTTAGGCACACAAGAAAATTGTGTAGTTTAGATAAAGAAGAGCTGAGAACCAGCTCCACTTCTTTCAGAAGACTCTCCTTGACACCCTAAATTTGGTTAGATATCTCTGCTGTATGCTTTGATAACTCCCTGTGCTACCCCTATTGTAATACTCACCTCAGTTTATTATAATTGCTTATTTACTGCCTCTCCTCACTACTAGTTCATTTTTCACTTGAGAATAATAATTTTTCCTCCTTCTCTGCTATATCTCCTGTGACTAGCTCAATGACTGACATAACATAAATATATAAGAGTATTTGCTGAAACCCAAATTGGGGTACATTCCACAAAATACCTGGCTTGTATTCTTCAAAATAATCAGCGATATGAAGTTCAAAGAAAGGCAAAGAACTATTTCAGATTAAAGGTGACTAAATAGATAGGACAACTAAATGCAATGCATGAGGCTGGACCAGTAAATGAAAGGCAATTAAAGGAGTACTTTTTATACTATGAATAAAGAATGTAGATTAGATTATCATACTAAAGCCATGTTAAATTTCCTGAACTAGAAATTGAGCTGAGGTTATGTAAGAGAGTGCATTTGTTTCCAAAAAATAAACACTGAAATATCTAGGAGTAAAGGGCATGCTATCTGCAGATTATTCGCAAATGGTTCAGAAGAGAATATATATAATATTACATATACAGATATTATGTGTATATGTAATGATAGAATGATAAATGATAAAATGTGGCAAACTATTGACAATTAGTGAATCTGGGTGAAGGGTATGTGTGAGTTCTTTGACCATTCTTACAAATTTTCTGTAACTTCTAGATTATATAAAAGTAAAATGCTTTTATAAAAAGTATTTCTTGAGTGAATGAAGGACAAAAGGATAACCACAGTTAGAAGGTGCTTGTGAAGAAGTTGCCAACCGAGATGCTGGTAGAACATTCAGAGAAGTAGAAAAGTTATGCCCAGCAGGAAAATATCCAGGCCAGTTTGAAATGTAAATGAGAAGTGAGGAAGTGGAGGACAAGAAAGACAACTTTGGGTTTAGCCAATGTATTTGCAGAGGCAGCCGAATGCAAGAATAGAAGCCAGAATTAAGGCCCTCCAGGAGGCAGTTGAAAGCTAGACAGATGATTAGCATCCGCACGGGTAAATCTCTTTCAGTTACTAGAAAGGCTACAATTTAGGACCTACCTGACTTAAATGCTTATTTTCTTCCATACATAAAGTAGTTCTGTAAACTGTCTCACCTTGTCAATCTTTAATGTTAATTTTTAAAATTGTAAATAAAAGACTATAAGGTCTCCATTTTTACATTACATGTAAGTTGAATTCATGCTTATTTCCTGAAAATGGCAACAAGTGAAAATCACCATGGGCCTTTGTTCTAAAGTTAACTATGTGAAGATTGTTGATTTTTGTAGAAAAATACTAAAAATATAGCAAGTTTCTGGTTAAGGTCTAAGACATATAAATACTAAATATTCAACTACACATATAGAGTTTTCTATTTGAGTATTATTTAGGTAGTATTTTAACAAATAGCATTACGAACTGTAATTCTTTCTAAGAGCCTAAAATAACCTACTTCTAGTATGCATGGCTCCATCCTTTAACTCTCTTTTTCACAGAATTGCTATTCATAACCATTTCTGTCAACCCTGGGGAGACTTGATAGGATTAACGACTTTTGATTCACTTTGTATTTGAAGATTTTTTTTTTCTCCATCTTTGCTCAGCTAGTGGAATCCATGATGAATTCTCATCTCCAAGGGGTAAGCTGTTTTTAGTAGAGCCCGGTAGCTGGCTTATGACTCCTTAGAAATAGCACTGATTCCTTTCTTCCCTTATGTTTGTTTCTTCCAGAATGATAGATCCCTGTAGACGTGCTCAATTATCATGCTTAGTTACTGTTAAGCATGTAATAGTTCTAGTTTTGTTCACTTAAGTTAGAAGTATCTGAGCTCATATCAGAAAAATAAGCCTAATTAGCATTCTACTTGTTTAGTGTGACAAATATAGACCACTAAACCTAGAATAAAGAAACTGAACAATAGAAGACAACTGGAGGTCATATGAGGATGAAGATTCGAGTAGAAACAGTGTTTCTGAGAGAGTAGCATCTGGTATGAGCACCAGATTGGGGGCAGAGAACAGAATTTTGTAGATGGATATTTGGGAAGTGGGTAGTTTGAGTAATGATTAGATGTAAGGTGTTCTCTCATCTGTGGGTGGCTCAGTGGAATAGAGATGAAGGTCATTGTATTTGAGAAGTTATGGGATTATAAAATTAAAGAAATTGTAATAGCAAATAAATAGAGTACACTCAAAAGAAAACCAAATGAAAAGAAAAAATAATTGTTCCTCTCATTGCGTGCATGTGTCCTGTTTTTTAGCAAGAAGGTATTTCAGTCACTGTTTGTATAATATCTTAAAAAAATATGAAATGAATGCCATATTCAGATCCTTCCCTTTATTTCTGGAAGGAAAATGGAAGAAGAAAATTCCCATTCTGGTCTACTGAGAAACCACTATTTAATTAGCATATTAGCATCTCATAAATTCCATATATATACATACACACATAATTATTATTATTGTACATTTTCTTTTTTGAAATGGACGTTTGTATGTGTTGACCAAAAAGTGGGATAAAGTTACAGTTTTGTTTGAAATCTTAGAAAGGCATAGTTTTATTGCAGTTGTGAATCTCCTTAGATTTTTAAGGAGCTGCTTCTAAGGATGTCATTAAGAATCTTCTCAGGTGCTGATAAAGCATGTGTCTGTCAGCAGAATTAGAGAATTACCCAACTAGAGAACAGGTTTCATAGTATCCTGAGACCTATTTTGTTCATTAGAGAGGAAAATGGCTGGTTTTAAGTCTAAATTGACATGCTTGCTCATTTCAGCAGTAAAAGCTGTTCATTGTGGTCAGGTTTAATTTAGAGCCTGGTTAAGGTTCAGATTAAAGTTGATCAAGTTACTTCTACAACATACTTCTTAAACGAACTTTATAATCCTAAAAGAATGGGAAAAGTATAGCCATCATTGGGTTATGTATCCAGAATTTAGAAGCAAAGAATGGCCTGGTTGTTTGAGGGTGGATTAATATTAAATCAAAGAAAAAATGATGAGAAAGATAATCTTTGCTATATAAAAGTGTCCAAGTATCAAAAAACACAAAATTTTATTTAAATTGCATAAAACAAACTTAATGTATTCATTCACTGCTATATCCATAACACCTAAAACAGTGCCTACACTTGATATTTATAAAATGAAAAAGGTGAGTGAGTAAATGAATGAATTTGTGTACTTGGCTAGCTATGTGTATATAGAGGGGAAGAATTGACTTTATGGTTTCTGGGTAAGTCTTTTTTAAAAATCTATTATTGAATGTATTAAACATTTAAGAGTCAGGAATTCCAAAGTACCTTCTGAGCTTGCCGTGTCACAGGTGACCAGAGTGTAACATTCTAATCCTGGAAGACATCTGATTTCGTAAAATCTGTCTGCTACTATATGCTCCTACTTTAGAATTTATTCAGTACTCTCCAGCTGACTTACGCCACTCACGTCAATAGCTGTCTTTGGCAACTTGTTCCATATTTCAAACACACTTTTGTGTAAAGAAACCATAAAAGTTAGGAACCTGAAAATTGGATTTTTCTTCTGAGCAATCACAGCTTACAAATGTGGAAAATTTGTTAAAAGTTAACCCCTCCAGTTTTTCGGTAGAGAGGCGAAAACGCTCAAAATAGATGTGTGATGTTTGGATAAGTTCTTCCCATTATTTTAACACTACTAAAAGCAATTGAGCTCAAATCACGAGGCCTATCTCCCTACCTCTTCACAGAAAAACACTACAGAATGATAAAAATTTGGCCTTTCTAAATACAAAAGTGTTTAGAAAATCAGCACCAGGGCATAGTAGATAACTGATGTTCATAAACATTACCATCTACCACATTTCACCTCTTCACTTTCATTGGCCTCATGTGGTAGTAGAAAGAGCATAAGATTTAAAACCATAAAGACTTCTGGCTTAGTTATTAGTGTGGTTATTAGGAGACGAAAAATGAGAAAACGTGTAAAACATCTGTCACATACTGGTTTTAAACTAATAACAACCAATAAAATGTATTCGGTTTTAGTACAAGAACAAGGGAGATACCTTACTTTTCCCGAAACTTCTTTGTAAATATCACTGGGATTTGTGCCCTTAGTGTAGAGAGAGTAGATGACAGAGTCAATAGATGGACACTTGAGGGAAGGAGGACGTTGCTACCTATAATTAAATATATATTGTATGGTCAGACCACTCAAGATGGCTGTTGTCTTGCTCTCTGTACATCCCCTGCCCGACCAGTGCCTGTTTCGCCTGTATCTTATCCACATGACCGTCCTTCCTGCATGCTTGCCCCAGGCCCCAGCTGGTGATTGTTTTCATCAAAGGGGCGGTGAGGGGCGTGCCCCTCTGCTGGTTTCCCTGGTAACTAATGAGCCCACCTGATGTCAGTTCCCCTCTAACTGGCCCACTCCCACTGGGAGTGAAGACTGCCGCCATGTCCTGCCTGCTGTCTGCTACACACGCTGGGGTGTTGCCTCCAAGACGTTCCTTCAGACAGGTCAGCTCCCCCATCCATTAAACCACTGATGTCTCTGTTGCTGACTCCAGGCTCCTTCTTCAGTCTTGAAGCTGGGCAAGCGCAGGCTTTGTAGGCCTGCCGGGTGCAGCCCCACATATATATATTTGTTGGCTTCATTGTCTTTGGTACTTTTATTATAGCAGTATTAAAGTCAGTTGTAGTACAGAATACAAATATTAACTTCTAGCCTGATGCTTTCCAAACTTGCCTGATCATAAAAATTAAGCAGAGAATTTGTTAAAAATGCAGATTTCCAGCCCTCCTCCTGCCATCTAATTCATTCACTCAGAAGTGAGGCAAAGGAATCAGGTGATTGTTACTGGAGTCGATTTTGGGGAAAGACTAATTTAGCTCATCTACATCACCTCATTTTATAGGTGAGGAGTTTCAGGTACAAAGAAGTTAAGTAAGTTATATCTCTTAAATCACTTCTCTGCTTTTTCTGTTTCTAAAATATACACCTTAATTTTGACACTGCACAGAATGAGATTACAAGTATAAATAAGTGTCTTTCTCTTAAATACATTGTCATAATTCAAAATTACATTTTTTTTACTCATGGCACTCATATGTTGGTTTAAGTAAACCCAGGTACTCTGAAATGACGCCGTCTAATCTCTTAAATAGTAGAGCAAATCCATAATCAAGATTTTCACTTGAAATAGTTTTGATATCTAAAAATGAAACACATTTCTTGTTAAATTGCTCTCTGTAAAGCCTTATACATTAGAGATTTATATCTAGTAACATCTTTTTTTATTTCTAAAAGTGCTTTGGTTGGTTTGAAAATTACACTTTTCTTTGTATTCCATTAAAGGAATGCACAGTGCTGGAGAACCTCAATATTGTTATATCTGTTCCTTCAGGCAACACTGCAGGATTTGGAACAGAGGCGCCCCCAGTTGGAAGAACTCATTACTGCTGCCCAGAATTTGAAAAACAAGACCAGCAATCAAGAGGCTAGGACAGTCATTACTGATCGAAGTAAGTCTTTTCGTAACGGGCACGTGAAACTTAAGGAAACATGTCCGAAAAGTTTCTATAATGACTTAAGTTCATAAACCTCCATCACGTTTATAAAAATAGTCTCAACAGTTGTATATTAAAACTATTGTAGGGGTAAGACGGGAATAAAGACACAGACCTACTAGAGAATGGGCTTGAGGATATGGGGAGCCGGAAGGGTAGGCTGTGACAAAGCGAGAGAGGGGCATGGACATATATACACTACCAAAGGTAAAATAGATAGCTAGTGGGAAGAAGCCGCACAGCACAGGGAGATCAGCTCGGTGCTTTGTGACCACCTAGAGGGGTGGGATAGGGAGGGTGGGAGGGAGAGAGATGCAAGAGGGAAGAGATATGGGGACATATATATATGTATAACTGATTCACTTCGTTATAAAGCAGAAACTAACACACCATTGTAAAGCAATTATACTGCAATAAAGATGTTTAAAAAATCTCCAATATTTTGCAGTAATTAAAAAACTCAAATTACAAAAAAAAAACTATTGTAACTAAGATTTTTAGTCCATAATGTTATCTTTCAATAACTGAATGTAATTCTCTGGAATAGAGAAAATATAATTTTCATCAATCCAGACTTATGTAGTCGCAAAGCATAGCGGGGGCCTGCTGTGGTGAGCATGGCTGTGGCAGAACATTTGCTCCTCACTTGTCATTGATCTGGGCTGGCATCCATGGAGATGCCATTCTCTTTGCTCATATCCTTGGTTGTTGGTTCAAGCAGGGAGTTGCTTCCTGGACCATCTTTGTTTCCTGTCTGCAGTGGCACTTTCAGATCTAGACGTCTCTCTGCTGCTTGGATGCCCTCATTGTGTAATATCAGAGATCGTTGTACCATTCCTCATGCCATACTGGGGTGGGTGGGAACTTTGAGAGGCTGTTTAAGGCCCATGTGCCTAGACATTGCACCTACTCTTCTTTATACGGGATGATTCAGAGTGATTGTGCAAGAGGTCAGGAAGAGGGATAGAGGGAAGGGTAAGGGAAACTGCTTTCCGTCCTGTTTTCGTCAGAGGCTCTCCTCAGAAATAAGGCCCAGGTCACCTCTGCTATCAGATTCTCTTGGATTTCCCTGAGTTTCCTCCCTTCCTTCCACCTCCTTTCCCTCCAGGGATACATATCAATATTAAATTTTCTTACTTCCCCTGCAATGCCCCCTCGTTTCCCCTCCCACATCCAGAGGAATCTTTTCTAGTGCAAGGGTAGGGAAAACCTTCGTTTAATCATCCTTTTTTCCTTCCTAAGCTTTTGTCTTATACCAGGCCTAGGCTTTTGAAACTTAAAAACCAAGAGTCTGTGTCTTCATAATATACATTCTGTTGTGTCAACACTTCCCTAAGGAAGTAGAAGCAGAATGTCTGGCTGCCAGTATGTTGGGGGAGGGGAAAGAGTGACCAGAATCGAAGGTTAATATTTGGAAAATATTATTAGTCATACTTACATTTATTAGGTACATAGTGATAATAGCTCTTATTTTATTGAGTACCTCCCAGGTATCAGGCAGTACATGTTGTGTGTGGTGTGTGTATTTGTGCGTGTGTGTGTAAACCCTTTACAAAATCCTGTCAGCTAAATTTCATAATCCCCATTTTATAGACGAGGAAACAGTTTCTGAGAATGGTTAAATTGTTCAAGCTTACAAAATAATCAAAGAACAGAGCTTAGAATTTGCAGATGTCTCTTTCTGGCTTAGAAGTGTGTGTTCCTTTCAGAATGTTTACCACTTCCCACCTTGTTTTGATGTTTTTGTTAATGACCTGAATCACTAGGACTGCTAGGACTAAAGACGGTTTCAGTCGGCAATTACGGATGTTTTGATTGACTTCCTGGAGACATTTCCCCTTTCAGTTGTAGTGAATATTAATTAAACTAGACTCTTCTTGATTTTGAAATTTTAATTATTGTTGATTAAACAATGTATTTGGATATATGCTAATGTATTAGTTAGGTGGCAGTGGCCACTGTAACAGGTAAGCTCTCAAATCTTGGTAGTTTACCACAGTATAAGTTCACTTTTTATTCTGGTGTATTCCAAAGTAAGCAGCACTTAATGAAGTCATTCAGGAGCCCAAGCCCCTTCCAACCTTTGTATCCAGAACATCAAAGTGTTATGCATTTAACGGGCAGGTGGGGAACAAGTACTGACCGTTGGCATTTATTATGAGCCAGGCCTGGAAGTCGTACACATTACTTTGTTCATAATCTGTTGGCTGGAACTTGTCACATGGCCACATCTAACTGCAAGGGAATCTGGAAAATAATGTCCAGTGTTGAGCCCAGGAAGAAGAGAAATTAATTTGGCAAGAAACTAGTCGGTCTCTTCCACAGCTAATTTGGAGAAGAAGAATGCACTTCTGTGTCATGTATAGAATGCCATTTCTAAAACCAGCAATACAAGAGCAAAATTGCCTTGTAATGACCAACATAGATAGCTGTCCAACTGATATAGTAGAATGTTCCTCCCTCAGACTGGAACCATGAGGCTTCCCCAACCAGGTTGATACACACAGGCCTAAAAGAGTGAGTGATTTATGAGACTGGATTCCCACTACACAGTTAAGTGCTCTGTTTCTTGCCTGAGAAATATGGAAATTGGGCTAAGGTGTTTATACAAATCCAAACATACTATATAGAAAGTCATTTGTTATTTTACCAATGAAAAAACCTTCTTTTTTTCCCCCAAGAGGAAAATAACACTCATTTATTTTACAGTATCCATTCAGCTTTGTCTAAACATGTTCCATTATCCCTTGCAATCTTTTTTAAATATTGTATCGACTTTTTTTCATGATGTAGATTAAAACTGAGTGACTGGAGGGCAGTTTTGTATATCTCTGCTAATGTCCAGTGATTTGAATAGTTCTGCTTTTCTAAGCTTTTGTCTTTTAGGAATGAATGCCTTTATGAATATTTGCAGCATAGTGGAAAGGTTCCAACTCAAATGGTCCAAAAAAGCATTTTCTTAAAATCAGGTGTCTGTTGAGACATGTTGTGTTTCTTGTTTAGAGCCTAAGCCAGAATCTTAGTTCTCAATATGCCCGGAGCCTCTAATGCTGGTACCAGGATAATTCTGACAAGATATGTTTATCTAAACAATGTCATTTGCAGCCCTGCTGTACTTCAGTTTATCTCTCCATTTGAAATCAATAAAATGGGATGGAGATTGAGTACTCGTAAAGTTCCAATCGTGTTCAAAATAGAATTTTTCTTAGTATAGATTTGGTTTTCAGGGAACGCGTAGAAATAAGATACTTGCTCATAAAATTGTATTTTCTTATTTGAAGATTTCAGTATTCCTTTTTTATTGCCCTGAAACTTCTAGAAATACTTAAAAAGGAATCAGCTAAATAAAGAAAAATATTCATTAAGTATATAGTACTATATTGAAACATGGTTCCCTCCTTGATGAATCCCAGTTCATAACTTTGAACAGTTGGGGAAGTCTGTACATAGTTATTATATTCTGTCAAGAGAAAAGGCCAGTAAAAAGCAATTCTTCTCTACTAGTAGCTGGGGCTGCAAAATACCAACCATGTTTCACTGTATAAAACTGTTTCCATGGTATCTGTTGTTTTCAGGTGATTATATTGTTGGAAATCATGTTGTAATAATCTAGGTGAAATAATAAATTTCACTCTAAGAGCATTCAGGTAAAAATTTCTCCTTGCTGTTTCTGATGGTCAAACTGCTCATTTTCCTTCAGTTGCTGAATGTGTCATCCATTCCTGGTCATTTTCTTCTGTAAAAGGGCTAGGTCAGGAGATCAAAAACAGATAAGAAGGATTTAAAATTGCTTCCTTGGAGGTTTCTGAATTATGCAAAACTCATGTTCATGTCCGTTACGACTGCAAATCTTAGTACCATAATACCTCTCATAGCAGTAAGGAGGATATGGAAAAAAGGAACTGCTCTCTCATTGTTCTGTTTATTCCTCAAATAATATTGGTGAGCATGGCTCATCTGACATTTGTATTTGAGAACCTTGCTTCTGTAGCTTCTCCCTCCCTAATCCCCACCATTACCATTTTAAAGATCTGTGGCAATAGCACACATAGGTTTTAAGGGCAAGCTGCCTGGGCTGGCCACTTAGTACCTTTGTGACCCTAAACAAACAACTAATCTCAGTAAACTATCTGATTTTGGTTTCCTGCTCTATAAAATAAGATTACTTCTGTCCACCTCAAGGTTGGGAGAATTAAATGAGTTATTACATGAAGAGCGCTTAGCTCCTGGCCATAGTAAGAGTTCAGTGAATGTTATCTCTTGTTGTTTTAATTATAATCTAATTGCGTTGTTTGAATGCTTAGTGGGAGAGCATTTAAAGCATTTAGTAAGCTCTTAAGTAACTATCTGATTTTTCCACTACCCACCACACCCTCCCACAAAAAATGGAGAGAGAGTTTCAGAAGATCAAAAGGAGAAAGTTGCTTTGGAAAGGATGAAATAAAATATATAAATAGAATTAAACAAATATTTGGAAAAGCCTTCATGTGAGTGATACTACAAAAAGCAAGGCAATTGATGTAACCTATTTCCTTTTCAGTATTTACTGTAACCTTAGGAGGTGGGCATTATTATAGAGACAGAAAACTGAAGCTCAGAGAGCTTAAATAACATGCCTGGGGTCCTAGTAAAATGTCATGTGAGGGACTAGGATTTAAACTGGTGTCTATATAATTCTAAAGCCTGACGCACATCAAATAGTAAGGGCTTGTTAGTCAAAAAGTAGAAAGAAATACTTATTTGAGAACTTAAAATTTTAGGAGTGACCTCAGTTTACTATAATATGAATATAACGTTTTACTGCTCCCATTTATATTGTTGTCTTCTATGTATTTGCAAGTCTAATTATAGGATTGTCTCTCACATGTGTTGGAAATGTGCAGGATAGTGGACGTCAGTAATCTATTAGCTGTTCAACCTTGACCAAGTAGATTCACTTCTCTAAGCCATGGTTCCGTCATCTGTCATGTGGGGATAATAATAACACTTAAGCTGGTAGGGTGATTATAAAGATAAAATCACATGATGTTTCTAAAGTGAAGACCTGGCGCATATTAGATGCTCATTAAATGGTAGATACTATCAAGATGAGATGAATCTGGTACAGAGGAACTGGAGCTGGGAGAACATGAAGGGAAAATAATAAATGGCCTTTTATTATCTAACACAAGGGTGGAACTTCTAAAACAAAATACCAAGTGTTAACAGAGAGTTGTTTCTTTTAAAATTATTTTTTCAGCAAAGGCTTTTTCAAACTAGTCCAAAATTCTTTGAGAAATTTGGTGACGTCATATAAATTTTAAGAGAATGAATTTGTATCGTATTGCTTAAAGAGCTGGTGTACAGGGCTGTAGAGAGGAGAATGCTCTACTGTATGAGAATAAAAACACTCTCACAGGATTTCTGAATTAACTGACAGTTCTTTGGCAGCTTTGTCAACCCATCATTCATTGCTGCAACCAAATGTAAGAAATGCTTCATGGTGAAATAAAAAGACTGTTATTCTCCACATTTTTATGAAATCTCTATTGCTAATGAAATGCCAGCCAATATCTTCCTCTCAGGTATTGTCTAGTAGAGAGTTGCTTATTTTAGAAGAAGTGGAGTCAACCATATAAATTTCCTTCTTTTGACATCTAGCACCCGCTGTCAGCCTGTTATAACTACAAGCAGCTCTCAAAGTTTACATTCACCAGGATGCCGCTGGCAACCCAAGAGTTCAGTTCAGTAAATATTTGAATGCTTCCTCTGTGCAAGTTAACATCAGAGGTGATGGAGGGGATACAGGGAGGAATGATTCAGCCTTTGTCTTAAAAGAGCTAACAATCAAATGTGGGTACTTGAACAAGTATATCCGGGCAAGGCAGTCTACGGTAAGTACTTCTGTAGAGAAGTATTACAAAATGCGGACAGAGCGTGCAAGAGAAAGGGAGATTGGATCTGAATGAGGGGGTCCTGGAATGCTCCCAGGAGGTTAAATTTTGTCTAAAAATCATAAATTTGATTAGTATGTTGTAAAGTAGAAAGAGGTGGGAGAGGGAAGGATATTTCAGGAAAGGGTGACAGGAGAATACATAATTAGACTTAGGTTAGCAATGGTGTGACAGATGAATTTGTAGGAGTGTGTGTGTGTGTGTGTGTGTGTGTATGTGTGTGAGTGTGAGTGTGAGCACATACGTTGTGGAGGATAAGGCAGGAAATGAAGTCAGTGAGAGCAGTTAGGAGCCACGAGAGCCTGAGCTAGAGCAGTGTCAGTGGAGTGAAAAGAAAGAACTGAATTAAGATATGCAGTGCAGCTAGAATTAACAGTATTTGGACATTGACTGGATGTGTGGAATTGAAGATCTAAGAGAGTGCTTACCTCTTAAGATTTTGAGATTCAGTTCTTTGGAAGATGGTAATATAACCAGAGACAAACTCAGGAAAAGGAGTTGATTATGGGTGATAAAATAATGTGTCTAAGATATAGCTGATGTCCAGAATGAGAAATGGTTGAAAACACAAGAGGAGATTTCAGGGGTGAAGTTATTTCTACACAGATTTGGAAGTTACCTGGAGTGGTTAAGCTTGCATAGAGATGGGGTGTCAGGTGAAAAAAAAAGCAGGCCTAAGGAAGAGCCTGGAACTTGTCTTACATTTAAGGAATATATTGATAAGAAGAGTTAGCACCACCCCTCCCAGTGGCAACTTGCAATATAGGTGCATTTAGACAAACACACACTGAAGAGTGAGTTTATAGGTTATGCACTGTATTTTGTTTTCTGTATCTTCTGCAATCCAACCAGTCTAATAGTGTAAGTTTTGGTGCAGTGGACTTCAGTGTTATACCAAGGGTTAAACGAAATATCACTTCCTCAATCTTACTACAAAAATAAGAGTTTTACTACATTCTATTATTTTTTTAAATTTATTTATTTATTTACTTTTGGCTGCTTTGGGTCTTCGTTGGGTTGTGCGGGCTTCTCATTGCAGTAGCTTCTCTTGTTTCAGAGCACAGGCTCTAGGCTCGAGGATTTTAGTAGTCGTGGCTCTAGAGCACAGGCTCAGCTGTAGCACATGGGCTTAGTTGCTCCCCGGCATGTGGGATCTTCCAGGACCAGGGCTCAAACCCATTTGCCCCACATTGGCAGGCAGATTCTTAACCACTGCGCCACCCGGGACGCCCCTATTATTATTATTAATCTTTTCTTCCACTGTTGTTATTTGCTAGGAATAGTAAGTATATTAGTTAGCATTCTCCAGAGAGCTAGCATGCTCGCGCTCTCTCTCTCTCTCTCTCTCTCTCTCTCTCTCACTCTCTCTCTCTCTATATATATATATGCATAATATATATGCATATATATTTATTTATATATTTATTTATGTTTATTTAATGCACACACACTCATAAAGAGCAAAAGAGAGAGGGATTTTAAGGAATTGGCTCATGCCACTGTGGGAACTGGGAAGTATGAAGTCTTCAGGGCACACCAGCAGGATGGATACTTAGAAAAGAGTTGATACTACAGTCTTGAGTCCAAAGGCTGTCTGGAGGCAGAATTTTTTTCCGTTTCTGGGGATCTCAGTCTTTTCTTTTAAGGACTTCAGCTGATTGGATGAGGCCCTCCCACATTATGGAGGCTAATCTGCTTTACTCAGAATCTACAGATTTAAATGTTAATCACATCTAAAAAATACCTTTATAGAAACCTCTAGGGTGATGCTTAAATAACTGGGATACATTGTCTAGCCAAGTTGACATATAAAATTTACCATCACAGTGAGGTTCATAGTGCCATGTGTTTCTTCACATATAAATTACATGATTCCTTTAATTTTCATTAGTATCCATTCAATAGGGTACCTGGAAATATATGTTAAAAATGGAAAAAAAATAGAAATGATCTTTAACATCTTGATAAGTTTCAGAGCTCCATTAGGGTAATTATAACTCATGCATTAAATTTTTTTACCTATAAAAAACAGGTGTGTTTTTCTTTATAGAATTTTTCTTATATTGTGTTAAACTAATACTAAATATCTATGATGAAATAATTTTATTTTAATGTATCTCATTTTTAATTTTATAAGAGATTAATATCAAAATATATTTGAAAAGGATTTAAAATCCAAATTAGCTGCCATGACTATATAATATATATAATATAGACTATATAATAATTATATTATTAATCTTTCATGTGATCATGTAATCGGAAAAATAAATAAATTTTATTTAAAGTGATGTAGCTACAATTATGAACATAAATAGTGTTTTCTACTAATTGCTTTTTTTAAAAATTTATTTTATTTATTTTTGACTGCATTGGGTCTTCGTTGCTGTGCGCGGGCTTCCTCTAGTTGCAGAGAGCGGGAGCTACTCTTCGTTGCAGTGCATGGACTTCTCATTGTGGTGGCTTCTCTTGTTGCAGAGCATGGGCTCTAGAGCACAGGATCAGTAGTTGTGGCACACCGGCTCAGTAGTTGTGGCGCATGAACTTAGTTGCTCTGCAGCACGCGGGATCCTCCCGGACCAGGGCTCGAACCTGTGTCCCCTGTATTGGCAGGCAGATTCTTAACCACTGCGCCACCAGGGAAGCCCAAATTGCTTGGTTTTTTCATTATGTTTCTTTCTAAGGGGACAGATTTGGATTAGCAAATGTTCCATTCACTCTATTCAGTTTAAAAAACTGAATACGATGAACGTAACTATTAAATAAATAAACCAATTAAATAAAATGATTTTTTTCTTTATGGTATAATAGAATAAAGATGATGATGAATAAATATAAAGAATCTCACACTCAGACAAAGTGAGCTGATAAGACAAATACAGAACAGAAAGAGATGTGCTCACAGGGGGAATTCCAGGTTTTCATAGACTAGCATTTTCATCTTATGGCATATTGGGGCATTGCAGCTAAAGACCTGAATTCCTCTTATATTTTGGTACCTCCGGGCATAGGGAGGGCTGTTACTCCCTGGTGTACCATGCACTTTAGATGAATCTAAGCCAACGGTTAGATATGTGCTATGGGCTGCTCCTAAAAGATTCCCTCACCTCTCCTCAGGTGTTGGAAGAGTGTAGGGGTTATTTGAGATCTACCATTTCTTTCTTTAACAAATGCCCTCATTAATCATTTGAAGCAGCGTAACAACTTGTTTGCCACTAGTCTTTATTCTGCTGTACCTGCCTTAAGGGAAGCATTCATGAAGTAAGGAGGATTAATGGGTTGTGAACTTTCTACATGCAAAGGACAGAGCTGGGCTCATTCTACTTTAGCCAAGAAAAGGAGTTTGTGGTTACCTACTGCTGCAAAACAACCCCAAAACTTAATGCCTTAAAACGGCAACAATCATTTATTACCTCTCACAGGTTCTCTAGGTCAGGAAATCACAAGTGACTTGGTTGAGTAGTTCTGTCTTGGGGATTTCTCGTGAGGTTGTAGACAGTAGTCACCTGGGGCTGCAGTCATGTGAAAGCTTGACTGGGGCTGGAGGATTCACTCCCAAGGTGGCTCACTCATGCTGTTTGTGAGGTGGTGCTGTCTAGCTGGTTCTTCTCTACATGAGCTTCTCCATGGGACTGCTTGAGTATTCCCGCAACTTTGTGGCTGGCGTCAAGAATAAGTAAAGCAGGAGTACAAGGCAGAAGCTGTAATGCCGTTTGTGGCCTAGCCTCAGAATTCATACTATAACCCACCAAGACTTTTCTGTAGCTGCTTGACATGTTGATAATTATCTCAGATCCACTCAGCCTAGCTCCACATGGAGAATATGGGTTTTGGAAAGAAAGCTCTTGAGTTTTGGAGGCCTACCAGAACGACCTAGGCAGCTAGCAGTTGGTTGTGGGATGAGGATGACGATTACTTTTATGTTTGTGAGACAAACACGTAAGAATGTCTTTCCTTAGTTTCATTCTAAGAGTAATGTGGTGCTAAAAGCAATGAATCTAAGATGGGAAGATGTGCTTTAAGTCCTGGCTCTGCTGTTTAATGACAACAGGACCCTTGGCAAATTATTTAGTCTCTCTGACCCTTTGTTTCCTCATCTGTAAAATTGGGCCCCTGATGCCTTCTGTACCAGATTGCTATTAGGATTAAGTGGAGTGACATCAGGAAAAGCCCTTTTCAAATGGCAAATCACTACAAAAATAACAGTGTCTTGGCCATCTTGGGCTGCTGTGACAAAATACTGTAGACTGTGTAGATTATATAATAGACATTTATTTCTCACAGTTCTGGAGGCTGCGAAGTCCAAGATGAAAGTGCCAGGAGATTCGGTTCCTGGTGAGAGCCCCTTCCTAGCTTGCAGAGGGCCAATTCTCAGAGAGCAGAAAGCTCTGCTCTCTCCATCTTCTAATAAGAACACTAGTCCTGTCATGAGGACCGACCCTCCTGACCTCATCTAAACTTAATTACTTCCCAAAGGCCCCATCTCCAAATACCATCACACTGGGCATTAAGGCTTCATTCAGCATGTGAAAATTTGGGGGGCACAAACATTCAGTCCATAACATTCAGCTGTCTTCATCTTTGACAGTTCCAATAGGTCTGCTAGGTATCAACAATGACAGAGCCCTGCTATAAGTGTAAGAGATTTTTACATTTAGAAAATGGGTACATGAAGATTGAAAATTGTTCTTCTGTCTATACACAGAATATTTAGTACTTGCTCAAGAAATTTTCCTTCATGAGAGTGCTGATTCTCTTAAATTCCAGTCAAGGGCCTTGGGAAAAAAATAGGTTCTACATCAAGATTTTCTGAATGAAATGCTTTATGATATTTTATTCAGTATTAAGATAAAGCAAAAATATTTATGCAGGACATTCTGTTTTTATGGTTTCCAGCTACTGTATAGTCTTTTTTTTTTTTACAAACAGAAAGTCACAAAAATTATAATCATCCTCATCAGTTCACTCAGTCCATGTAATTATTTTTTTTCATCTTGATCTTCTGTTAGCACTTTTATGAATTCATCAGTTTTCCATTAGAGTTCTGAAAATGCTTATTCATTCAGTTCAGCAGTATAGTCAGTTACCAGAAACCTGTGCTTTTCAAACTTTTCCATGAATTCCTTGAAGATGAAACCCTTTTATAGGAACATATTTGCAAAAGCATCAGAGTACACCCAGAACTGTCTGTAAATGACAAAAGACTTAAAAATGACCATGGTTAAAGATTTGATGAAAGTTCATGATAATGCAATTGACAAGGAAATTTAGTTATTTCTGAGATATGCGTTTTAAAATAATAACTAGAATTATGACTTATAACATTATACCAGAACATACAAGATTTTTAGGAATTGCATGTAATGTCTGAAACATTTATATTAACATATATCCATACAAATAACCCAAAGAAAGTTTAGTATTAGTTCTTTTTAATTTAATTTTTTTACACAGCAGTTTCTTATGAGTCATCAATTTTATACACATCAGTGTAAACATCTCAATCCTAATCTCCCAATTCATCCCACCACCATCCCCACCCCCCCCACAGCTTTCCCCTCTTGGTGTCCATACGTTTGTTCTCTACATCTGTGTCTTAACTTCTGCCCTGCAAACCGGTTCATCTGTACCATTTTTCTAGGTTCCACGTACATGTGTTAATATACGATATTTGTTTTTCTCTTTCTGACTTACTTCACTCTGTATGACAGTCTCTAGATCCATCCACGTCTCAACAAATGACCCAATTTCATTCCTCTTTAGGGCTGAGTAATATTCCATTGTATATATGTACCACAACTGCTTTATCCATACGTCTGTTGATGGGCATTTAGGTTGCTTCCATCACCTGGCTATTGTAAATAGTGCTGCAATGAACATTGGGGTGCATGTGTCTTTTTGAATTATGGTTTTCTCAGGGTATATGCCCAGGAGTGGGATTGCTGGATCATATGGTAATTCTCTTTTTAGATTTTTAAGGAACCTCCATACTGTTCTCCATAGTGGCTGTAACAATTTACATTCCCACCAACAGGGCAAGAGGGTTCCCTTTTCTCCACACCCTCTCCAGCATTTGTTGTTTGTAGATTTTCTGATGATGCCCATTCTAACTGGTGTGAGGTGATACCTCATTGTAGCTTTGATTTGCATTTCTGTAATAATTAGTGATGTTGAGCAGCTTTTCATGTGCTTCTTGGCCGTCTGTATGTCTTCTTTGGAGAAATGTCTATTTAGGTCTTCTGCCCATTTTTGAATTGGGTTTCTTTTTAATATTGAGCTGCATGAGCTGTTTATATATTTTGGAGATTAATCCTTTGTCCGTTGATTTGTTTGCAAATATTTTCTCCCATTCTGAGGGTTGTCTTTTCGTCTTGTTTATGGTTTCCTTGGCTGTGCAAGATTTTAACTTTCATTAGGTCCCATTTGTTTATTTTTGTTTTTATTTCCATTACTCTAGGAGATAGATCAAAAAAGACCTTGCTGTGATTTATGTCAAAGAGTGTTCTTCCTATGTTTTCCTCTAAGAGTTTTATAGTGTCCAGTCTTAAATTTAGGTCTTGAATCCATTTTGAGTTTATTTTTGTGTATGGTGTTAGGGAGTGTTCTCACTTCATTCTTTTACATGTAGCTGTCCAGTTTTCCCAGCACCACTTATTGAAGAGACTGTCTTTTCTCCATTGTATATCCTTGCCTCCTTTGTCATAGATTAGTTGACCATCAGTGCGTGGGTTTATCTCTGGGCTTGCTATCTTGTTCCATTGAGATATGTTTCTGTTTTTGTGCCAGTACCATATTGTCTTGATGACTGTAGCTTTGTAGTATAGTCTGAAGTCAGGGAGTCTGAGTCCTCCCGCTCCTCAAAGAAGTCCTCAAGACTGATTTGGCGACTTCCGGGAAGATGGCGGAAGGGTAAGATGCGGAGATCACCTTCCTCCCCACAGATACACCAGAAATACATCTGCACGTGGAACAACTCGTACGGAGCACCTACTGAACGCTGGCAGAAGACCTCAGACCTCGCAGAAGGCAAGGAACCCCCCCACGTACCTGGTTAGGGCAAAAGAAAAAAATAAACAGAGACAAAAGGATAGGGACGGGTCCTGCACCAGCGGGAGGGAGCTGTGAAGGAGGAAAAGTGTCCACACACTAGGAAGCCCCTTCGCGGGTGGAGACTGCGGGTGACGGAGTGGGGGAGCTTCGAAGCCGTGGAGGAGAGCACAGCAACAGGGTTGCGGAGGGAAAAGCGGAGAGATTCCAGCGCAGAGGATCGGGGCCGACCGGCACTCACCAGCCGAGAGGCATGTCTGCTCGCCCGCCAGGGCGGGCGGGGCTGGGAGCTGAGGCTCCGGCTTCGGTTGGAGCACCGAGAGAGGACTGGGGTTGGCGGCGTGAACACAGCCTTCAGGGCATTAGTGCACCGCGGCTAGCCGGGAGGGAGTCCTGGGAAAAGTCTGGACCTACCAAAGAGGCAAGAGACTTTTTCTTCCCTCTTTGTTTCCTGGTGCGCAAGGAGAGGGGATTAAGAACGCTGCTTAAGGGAGCTCCAGAGATGGGCGCGAGCCGCGGCTAAAAGTGTGGACCCGAGAGACAGACATGAGACGCTAAGGCCGCTGCTGCTGCCACCAAGAAGCCTGTGTGCGAACACAGGTCACTATCCACACCCCCCTTCCGGGGAGCCTGTGCAGCCCGCCACTGCCAGAGTCCCGGGATCCAGGGACAACTCCCCCAGGAGAACGCACAGCGCACCTCAGGCTGGCAAAGTCACGTCGGCCTCTGCCGCTGCAGGCCCGCCCCGAACTCCGTGACCCCTCCCTACCCCCGGCCTCAGTGAGCCAGAGCCTCCGAATCAGCGGCTCCTTTAACCCCGTCCTGTCTGAGCAAAGAACAGACGCCCTCCAGCGACCTACACGCACAGGTGGGGCCAAATCCAAAGCTGAGCCCCTGGGAGCTGTGAGAACAAAGAAGAGAAAGGGAAATCTCTCCCAGCAGCCTCAGAAGCAGCGGATTAAAGCTCCACAATCAACTTGATGTACCCTGCATCTGTGGAATATATGAATAGAAAACGAATCATCCCAAATTAAGGAGCCGTGTGGATGAAAGGCTCCTGGTGCTGCAGCCAGGAGTTAGTGCTGTGCCTCTAAGGTGGGAGAGCCAACTTCAGGACACTGGTCCACAAGAGGCCTCCCAGCTGCACATAATATCAAATGGCAAAAATGTCCCAGAGATCTCCATCTCAACGCCAGCACCCAGCTTCACTCAACGACCAGCAAGCTACAGTGCTGGACATCCTATGCGAAACAACTAGCAAGACAGGAACACAACCCCACCCATTAGCAGAGAGGCTGCCCAAAATCATAATAAGTCTACAGACACCCCAAAACACACCACCAGACGTGGACCTGCCCACCAGAAAGACAAGATCCAGCCTCATCCACCAGAACACAGGCACTAGTACCCTCCACCAGGAAGCCTACACAACCCACTGAACCAACGTTAGCCACTGGGGACAGACACTAAAAACAACAGGCACTACGAACCTTCAGCCTGCAAAAAGGAGACCCCAAACACAGTAAGATAAGCAAAATGAAAAGACAGAAAAACACACAGCAGATGAAGGAGCAAGAGAAAAACCCACCAGACCTAACAAATGAAGAGGAAATAGGCAGTCTACCTGAAAAAGAATTCAGAATAATGATAGTAAAGATGATCCAAAATCTTGGAAATAGAATAGACAAAATGCAAGAAACAATTAACAAGGACCTAGAAGAACTAAAGATGAAACAGACAATGATGAACAACACAATAAATGAAATGAAAAATACTCTAGATGGGATCAATAGCAGAATAACTGAAGCAGAAGAACGGATAAGTGACCTGGAAGATAAAATAGTGGAAATAACTAATGCAGAGCAGAATAAAGAAAAAAGAATGAAAAGAACTGAGGACAGTCTCAGAGACCTCTGGGACAACATTAAACGCACCAACATTCGAATTATAGGGGTTCCAGAAGAAGAAGAGAAAAAGAAAGGGACTGAAAAATATTTGAAGAGATTATAGTTGAAAACTTCCCTAATATGGGAAAGGAAATAGTTAATCAAGTCCAGGAAGCACAGAGAGTCCTATACAGGATAAATCCAAGGAGAAATATGCCAAGACACATATTAATCAAACTGTCAAAAATTAAATACAAAGAAAGCATATTAAAAGCAGCAAGGGAAAAACAACAAATAACCCACAAGGGAATCCCCATAAGGTTAACAGCTGATCTTTCAGCAGAAACTCTGCAAGCCAGAAGGGAGTGGCAGGACATATTGAAAGTGTTGAAGGAGAAAAACCTGCAACCAAGATTACTCTACCCAGCAAGGATCTCATTCAGATTTGATGGAGAAATTAAAACCTTTACAGACAAGCAAAAGCTGAGAGAGTTCAGCACCACCAAACCAGCTCTACAACAACTGCTAAAGGAACTTCTCTAGGCAAGAAACACAAGAAAAGGAAAAGACCTACAATAACAAACCCAAAACAATTAAGAAAATGGGAATGGGAACATACATATCGATAATTACCTTAAATGTAAATGGACGAAATGCTCCCACCAAAAGACACGGATTGGCTGAATGGATACAAGAACAAGACCCATATATTTGCTGTCTTCAAGAGACCCACTTCAGACCTAGAGACACATACAGACTGAAGGTAAGGGGATGGAAAAAGGTATTTCATGCAAATGGAAATCAAAAGAAAGCTGGAGTAGCAATTCTCATATCAGACAAAATAGACTTTAAAATAATGACTATTAGAAGAGACAAAGAAGGACACTACATAATGATCAAGGGATCGATCCAAGAAGAAGATATAACAATTGTAAATATTTATGCACCCAACATAGGAGCACCTCAATACATAAGGCAGATACTAACAGCCATAAAAGTGGAAATCGACAGTAACACATTCATAGTAGGGGACTTTAACACCCCACTTTCACCAATGGACAGATCATCCAAAATGAAAATAAATAAGGAAACAGAAGCTTTAAATGATACATTAAACAAGATGGACTTAATTGATATTTATAGGACATTCCATCCAAAAACAACAGAATACACATTTTTCTCAAGTGCTCATGGAACATTCTCCAGGATAGATCATATCTTGGGTCACAAATCAAGCCTTGGTAAATTTAAAACAATTCAAATTGTATCAAGTATCTCTTCCGACCACAACGCTATGAGACTAGATATCAATTACAGGAAAAGATCTGTAAAAAATACAAACACATGGAAGCTAAACAATACACTACTTAATAACGAAGTGATCACTGAAGAAATCAAAGAGGAAATCAAAAAATACCTAGAAACAAAGGACAATGGAGACACGACAACTCAAAATCTATGGAATGCAGCAAAAGCAGTTCTAAGAGGGAAGTTTATAGCAATACAATCCTACCTTAAAAAACAGGAAACATCTCGAATTAACAACCTAACCTTGCACCTAAAGCAATTAGAGAAAGAAGAACAAAAAACCCCCAAAGTTAGCAGAAGGAAAGAAATCATAAAAATCAGATCAGAAATAAATGAAAAAGAAATGAAGGAAATGATAGCAAAGATCAGTAAAACTAAAAGCTGGTTCTTTGAAAGGATAAACAAAATTGATAACCCATTAGCCAGACTCATCAAGAAAAAATGGGAGAAGACTGAAATCAATAGAATTAGAAATGAAAAAGGAGAAGTAAAAACTGACACTGCAGAAATACAAAAGATCATGAGAGATTACTACAAGCAACTCTATGCCAATAAAATGGACAACCTGGAAGAAATGAACAAATTCTTAGAAAGGCACAACCTGCCAAGACTGAATCAGGAAGAAATAGAAAATATGAACAGACCAATCACAAGCACTGAAATTGAAACTGTGATTAAAAATCTTCCAACAAGCAAAAGCCCAGGACCAGATGGCTTCACAGGCAAATTCTATCAAACATTTAGAGAAGAGCTATCACCTATCCTTCTCAAACTCTTCCAAAATAGAGCAGAGGGAGGAACACTCCCAAACTCATTCTACGAGGCCACCATCACCCTGATACCAAAACCAGACAAGGATGTCACAAAGAAAGAAAACTACAGGCCAATATCACTGATGAACATAGATGCAAAAATCCTCAACAAACTACTAGCAAACAGAATCCAACAGCACATTAAACGGATCATACACCATGATCAAGTGGGGTTTATTCCAGGAATGCAAGGATTCTTCAATATACGCAAATCAATCAGCGTGATACACCATATTAACATACTGAAGGAGAAAAACCATATGATCATCTCAATAGATGCAGAGAAAGCTTTTGACAAAATTCAACACCAATTTATGATAAAAACCCTGCAGAAACTGGGCATAGAGGGAACTTTCCTAAACATAATAAAGGCCATATATGACAAACCCACAGGCAACATCGTCCTGAATGATGAAAAACTGAAAGCATTTCCACTAAGATCAGGAACAAGACAAGGTTGCCCACTCTCACCACTCTTATTCAACAGTTTTGGAAGTTTTAGCCACAGCAATCAGAGAAGAAAAGGAAATAAAAGGAATCCAAATTGGAAAAGAAGAAGTAAAGCTGTCACTGTTTGCAGATGACATGATAGTATACATAGAGAATCCTAAAGATGCTACCAGAAAACTACGAGAGCTAATCAATGAATTTGGTAAAGTAGCAGGATACAAAATTAATGCACAGAAATCTCTGGCATTCCTATACACTAAGGATGAAAAATCTGAAAGTGAAATCAAGAAAACACTCCCATTTACCATTGCAACAAAAAGAATAAAATATCTAGGAATAAACCTACCTAAGGACACAAAAGACCTGTATGCAGAAAATTATAAGACACTGATGAAAGAAATTAAAGATGATACAAATAGATGTAGAGATATACCATGTTCTTGGATTGGAAGAATCAACATTGTGAAACTGACTCTACTACCCAAAGCAATCTACAGATTCAATGCAATCCCTATCAAACTACCACTGGCATTTTTCACAGAACTAGAACAAAAAATTTCACAATTTGTATGGAAACACAAAAGACCCCGAATAGCCAAAGCAATCTTGAGAACGAAAAACGGAGGTGGAGGAATCAGGCTTCCTGGCCTCAGACTATACTACAAAGCTACAGTAATCAAGACAGTATGGTACTGTCACAAAAACAGAAATATAGGTCAGTGGAACAGGTTAGAAAGCCCAGAGATAAACCCACGCACATATGGTCACCTTATCTTTGATAAAGGAGGCAGCAATGTACAGTGGAGAAAGGACAGCCTCTTCAGTAAGTGGTGCTGGGAAAACTGGACAGGTACATGTAAAAGTATGAGATTATGTCACTCCCTAACACCATACACAAAAATAAGCTCAAAATGGATTAAAGACCTAAATGTAAGGCCAGAAACTCTCAAACTCTTAGAGGAAAATATAGGCAGGACACTCTATGACATAAATCACAGCAAGGTCCTTTTTGACCCACCTCCTAGAGAAATGGAAATAAAAACAAAAATAAACAAATGGGACCTAATGAAACTTAAAAGCTTTTGCGCAGCAAAGGAAACCATAAAGAAAACCAAAAGACAACCCTCAGAGTGGGAGAAAATATTTGCAAATGAAGCAACTGACAAAGGATTAATCTCCAAAATTTATAAGCAGCTAATGCAGCTTAATAACAAAAAAACAAACAACCCAATCCAAAAATGGGCAGAAGACCTAAATAGACATTTCTCCAAAGAAGCTATACAGAGTGCCAACAAACACATGAAAGAATGCTCAACATCACTAATCATTAGAGAAATGCAAATCAAAACTACAAGGAGATATCATCTCACACCAGTCAGAATGGCCATCATCAAAAAATCTAGAAACAGTAAATGCTGGAGAGGGTGTGGAGAAAAGGGAACCCTCTTACACTGTTGGTGGGAATGTAAATTGATACAGCCACTGTGGAGAACAGTATGGAGGTTCCTTAAAAAACTACAAATAGAACTACCATATGACCCAGCAATGCCACTACTGGGCATATACCCTGAGAAAACCATAATTCAAAAAGAGTCATGTACCAAAATGTTCATTGCAGCTCTATTTACAATAGCCCAGAGATGGAAACAACCTAAGTGTCCATCATCGGATGAATGGATAAAGAAGATGTGGCACATATATACAATGGAATATTCCTCAGCCATAAAAAGAAACGAAATTGAGCTATTTGTAATGAGGTGGATAGACCTAGAGTCTGTCATACAGAGTGAAGTAAGTCAGAAAGAGAGAGACAAATACCGTATGCTAACACATATATATGGAATTTAAGGGAAAAAATGTCATGAAAAACCTAGGGGTGAAACAGGAATAAAGACACAGACTTACTAGAGAATGGACTTGAGGCTATGGGGAGGGGGAAGGGTAAACGGTGACAAAGCGAGAGAGTGGCATGGACATATATACAGTACCAAACGCAAGGTAGATAGCTAGTGGGAAGCAGCCGCATAGCACAGGGAGATCAGCTCGGTGCTTTGTGACCGCCTGGAGGGGTGGGATAGGGAGGGTGGGAGGGAGGGAGACGCAAGCGGGAAGAGATATGGGCACATATGTATATATATAACTGATCCATTTTGTTGTGAAGCTGAAACTAACATACCACTGTAAAGCAATTATACTCCAATAAAGATGTTAAAATGAAAAAAAAAAACTCTAACTAGAACATAATCTCATTAAATGACATAATGCAAAAGTGAACATAAAAACTGTACAAGAGAAACATTAAACACTTTTCAGAAGAAGTTAATGTTTATTACCATAGTCTTTGATATACCCTCATCTCTAGGTTAAATGCTGTGTAAATGTAGTGCTGTGCACCAAACTAAGTCAGCCTAGTAATTTCTTATAAAATTCCCCCCCTCATAGTTTATAAAGTTTGGCAATGACTTATAGGTATTTTAGAGAGAGATTTATCCTTGAATGTTTTCAGTGTTTAAACTTGAAAAGAAAATAATAGAGGTTCCTACCCAAAAAAAAAAAAAAAAAAAGACTGATCTGGCTATTCAGGGTCTCTTGTGTTTCCATACAAATTTTAAGATTTTTTGTTCTAGTTCCGTAAAAAAATGCCATTGGTAATTTGATAGGGATTGCGTTGAATCTGTAGATTGCTTTGGGTAGTAGAGTGATTTTCACAATGTTGATTCTTCCAATCCAAGAACATGGTATATCTCTCCATCTGTTTGTATCATCTTTAATTTCGTTCATCAGTGTCTTACAGTTTTCTGCATACAGGTCCTTTGTCTCCCTAGGTGGGTTTATTCCTATGTATTTTATTCTTTTTGTCACAGTGGTAAATGGGAGTGTTTCATTAATTTCTCTGTCAGATTTTTCATCATTAGTGTATAGGAATGTAAGAGTTTTCTGTGCATTAATTTTGTATCCTGCAAGTTTACCAAATTCATTGATTAGCTCTAGTAGTTTTCCGGTGGCATTTTTAGGATTCTATCTGTATAGTATCATGTCATCTGCAAATAGTTACAGTTTTACTTCTTCTTTTCCAATTTGTATTCCTTTTATTTCTTTTTCTTCTCTGATTGCCATGGCTAGGATTTCCAAAACTATGTTGAATAATAGTGGTGAGAGTGGACATTCTTGTCTTGCTCCTGATTTTAGAGGAAATGCTTACAGTTTTTCATGATTGAGAATGATGTTTGCTGTGGGTTTGTCGTATATGACCTTTATTATGTTGAGGTAGTTTCCCTTTCTGCCCACTTTTTGGAGAGTTTTTATCATAAATGGGTGTTGAATTTTGTCAGAAGCATTTTCTGCATCTATTGAGATGATCATATAGTTTTTATTCTTCAGTTTGTTAATATGGTGTATCACATTGATTAATTTGCATATATTGAAGAATCCTTGCATCCCTGGGATAAATCCCACTTGATCATGGTGTATGATCCTTTTAATGTGTTGTTGGATTCTGTTTGCTAGTATTTTGTTGAGGATTTTTGCATCTGTATTCATGAGTGATATTAGTCTGTAATTTTCTTTTTTTGTAGTATCTTTGTCTGGTTTTGATATCAGGGTGATGGTGGCCTCATAGAATGAGTTTGGGAGTGTTCCTTCCTCTGCAATTTTTTGGGAGAGTTTGAGAAGGATAGGTGTTAACTCTTCTCTAAATGTTTGATAGAATTCACCTGTGAAGCCATCTGGTCCTGGACTTTTGTTTGTTGGAAGATTTTTAATCACAGTTTCAATTTCATTACTTGTGATTGGTCTGGTCATTTTTTTCTGTTTCTTCCTAGTTCAGCCTTGGCAGGTTATACCTTTCTAAGAATTTGTGCATTTCTTCCAGGTTGTCCAATTTATTGGCATGGAGTTGCTTGTAGTAGTCTCTTAGTATGCTTGGTATTTCCACAATGTCTGTTGTTTCTTCTTTTATCTTTTTGAATTCTGTTGATTTGAGTCTTTTCCTTTTCTCTCTTGATGAGTCTGGCTAATGGTTTATCAATTTTGTTTATCTTCTCAGAGAAACAGCTTTTAGTTTTATTGATCTTTGCTACTGTTTTCTTTGTTTCTATTTCATTTATTTCTACTCTGATCTTTATGATTTCTTTCCTTCTGCAAACTTCGGGTTTTGTTCTTCTTTCTCTAGTTCCTTTAGGTGTACGGTTAGATTGTTTATTTGAGGGCTTCCCTGGTGGCACAGTGGTTGAGAGTCCGCCTGCCGATGCAGGGGACGCGGGTTCGTGCCCCGGTCCGGGAAGATCCCACATGCCACGGAGTGGCTGGGCCCGTGAGCCATGGCCGCTGAGCCTGCGCGTCTGGAGCCTGTGCTCCGCAACGGGAGAGGCCACAACAGTGAGAGGCCTGCGTACAGAAAAAAATATATATATATATATAGATTGTTTATTTGAGATTTTTCTTGTTCCTTGAGGTAGGCTTGTATAGCTATAAACTTCCCTCTTAGAACTGCTTTTGCCGTATCCCATAGGTTTTCGATCGTCATGTTTTCATTCTCATTTGTCTGTAGGTATTTTTTGATTTTCTCTTTGGTTTCTTCGGTGATCTCTTGGTTATGTAGTAATGTATTGTTCAGCCTCCATGTGTTTGCGTTTTTTACAGTTTTTTCCCTGTAATTGATTTCTACTCTCATAGCGTTGTGGTCAGAAAAGATGCTTGATATGATTTCAGTTTTCTTAAATTTACTGAGGCTTGGTTTGTGACCGAAGATGTGATCTATCCTGGAGAATGTTCTGTGCGCACTTGAGAAGAAAGTGTGATCTTCTCTTTTTGGATAGAATGTCCTATAAATATTAATTAAATCTATCTGGTCTGTTGTGTCATTTAAAGCTTCTGTTTCCTGTATATGTTCATTTTGGATGATCTGTCCATTGGTGTAAGTGAGGTGTTAAAGTCCCCCACTATTATTGTGTTACTGACGATTTTCTCTTTTCTAGCTGTTAGCAGTTGCCTTATGTGTTTAGGTGCTCCTGTGTTGGGTGCATATATATTTATAATTGTTATATCTGCTTCTTGGATTGATCCCTTGATCATTATGTAGTGTCCTTCTTTGTCTCTTATAACATTCTTTATCTTAAAGTCTATTTTATCTGATATGATAATTGCTACTCCAGCTTTCTTTTCTTTTTTCTTTCTTTTTTTTTTTTTGTGGTATGTGGGCCTCTCACTGCTGTGTCCTCTCGCACTGTGGAGCACAGGCTCCGGACACGCAGGCTCAGCACCCATGGCTCACGGGCCTAGCCACTCCATGGTATGTGGGATCTTGCCAGACTGGGGCACGAACCCGTGTCCCCTGCATCGGCAGGCGGACTCTCAACCACTGTGCCACCAGGGAAGCCCTCCAGCTTTCTTTTGATTTCCATTTGCATGGAATATCTTTTTCCATCCCCTCACTTTCAGTCTGTGTGTGTCCATAGGTCTGAAGTGGGTCTCTTGTAGATAGCATACATAATGAGTCTTGTTGTTGTATCCATTCAGCAAGCCTGCGTCTTTTGGTTGGAGCATTTAATCCATTCACGTTTAAGGTAATTATATGTATGTTCCTATGACCATTTTCTTAATTGTTTTGGGTTTGTTTTTGTAGGTCCTTTTCTTCTCTTGTGGTTCCCACTTAGAGAAGTTCCTTTAGCATTTGTTGTAGAGCTGGTTTGTTGGTGCTGAATTGTCTTAGCTTTTGCTTATCTGTAAAGCTTTTGATTTCTCCATCGAATCTGAATGAGATGCTTGCCGGGTAGAGTAATCTTAGTTGTAGGTTCTTTCCTTTCATCACCTTAAGTATATCATGCCACTCCCTTCTGGCTTGTAGAGTTTTTACTGAGAAATCAACTGTTAACCTTATGGGAGTTCCCTTATATGTTATTTGTCATTTTTCCCTTGCTGCTTTCAATTATTATTCTTTGTCTTTAATTTTTGCCAATTTGATTACTATGTGTCCTGGCGTGTTTCTCCTTGGGTTTATCCTGCATGGGACTCTGCACTTCCTGTACTTGGGTGGCTATTTCCTTTCCCATGTTAGGGAAGTTTTCGACTATAATCTATTCACATATTTTCTCAGGTCCTTTCTCTCTCTCTTCTCCTTCTGGGACCCCTGTAATGTGAATGTTGTTGCATTTAATGTTGTTCCAGAGGTCTCTTAGGCTGTCTTCATTTCTTTTCATTCTTTTTTCTTTAGTCTGTTCCGCAGCAGTGAGTTCCACCATTCTGTCTTCCAGGTCACTTATCCGTTCTTCTGCCTCAGTTATTCTGCTATTGATTCCTTCTAGTGTAGTTTTCATTTCAGTTATTGCATTGTTCATCTATGTTTGTTTGTTCTTTAATTCTTTAGGTTTTTGTTAAACATTTCTTGGATCTTCTCAATCTTTGCCTCCATTCTTTTTCCAAGGTCCTGTATCATCTTCACTATCATTGTTCTGAATTCTTTTTCTGGAAGGTTGCCTATCTCCACTTCATTTAGTTGTCTTTCTGGGGTTTTATCTTGTTCCTTCATCTGGTACATAGCCCTTTGCCTTTTCATCTTGTCTGTCTTTCTGTGAATGTGGTTTTTGTTCCACAGGCTGCAGGATGGTAGTTCTTCTTGCTTCTGCTGTCTGCCCTCTGGTGGACGAGGCTATCTAAGAGGCTTGTGTAAGTTTCCTTATGGGAGGGACTGGTGGTGGGTAGAGCTGACTGTTCGTCTGGTGGGCAGAGCTCAGTAAAACTTTAATCCACTTGACTGCTGATGGATGGGGCTGGGTTCCCTCCATTTTGGTTGTTTGGCCTGAGGCAACCTAACACTGGAGACTATCTGGGCTCTTTGCTGGGGCTAATGATAGATAATGATAGATTCTGGGAGGGCTCATGCCAAGGAGTACTTCCCAGAACTTCTGCTGCCAGTGTCCTTTTCCCCTTGGTGAACGACAGCCAACCCCCGCCTCTGCAGGAGACCCTCCAACACTAGCAGATAGGTCTGGTTCAGTCTCCCCTGGGGTCACTGCTCCTTCCCCTGGGTCCTGATGCGCACACTACTTTGTGTGTGCCCTCCAAGAGTGGAGTCTCTGTTTCCCCCTGTCCTGTTGAAGTCCTGCCATCAAATCCCACTAGCCTTCAAAGTCTGATTGTCTACGAATTCCTCCTCGCGTTGCTGGACCCCCAGGTTGGGAAGCCTGACGTGGGGCTCAGAACCTTCACTCCAGTGGGTGGATTTCTGTGGCATAAGTGTTCTCTGGTTTGTGAGTCACCCACCCAACAGTTATGGGATTTGATCTTATTGTGATTGCGCCCCTCCTACCATCTCATTGTGGCTTCTCCTTTGTCTTTGGATGTGGGGTATCTTTTTTGGTGAGTTCCAGTGTCTTCCTGTCGATGACTGTCCAGCAGCTAGTTGTGATTCTGGTGTTCCCACAAGAGGGAGTGAGAGCACGTCCTTCTACTCCACCATCTTGGTTCCTAGTCTGAATACTGCAGTCTTGTTCATTACCATCTGTACGTAGTCTAACTCTGGGTCCCAGGAGTGAATCTATTGAGAGTCTCCTATGAAGTCTTTAGGGTAGTGATAGAAACAGTAAACCTGGCCATTGGAATCAGACTTTTCTGTTTAATACAGGAGCCATAGAACTGCTGCCTTGAGCCACAGCTGGCTTTCCGATAAAACAGAATAGGTGGAGGGAAGGAAAGGCAAAGAGTCATATACCAACATAATTTCACTTGTTATCAGAAAAATGTGTGCTAAACAACAGAATGTTTGGAAAGATAAAATTGAGTCTCAAATGCATAGAATAAGAATGAGGGGAAAGCACCTCTCTCTATAAACAGAAAATGCCATGAGTTGATAAAATCCAGTCATCCTGAAAATGTGAACATCAAGTGTAATTATGCTGAAAGATAAGGTAATATGAGCAACATAGGAATATATAGGTTCGAGTTGGCCTCTTGAAACAATAGGAATATATAGGCTCGAGTTAGCCTTTTGAATATGTAGGTTCGCGTTGGCATTTTACCGGCTCCTCCTTAAGGATTTGGCGTAGTCTTATCCATTGTAGGGACCACTAAAAGGGGAAGGCACAGTCCTCTTGGACTATAAAATGGGAGAATTCTCTTGATTATTACTAGTACTTGTAAATTGCTCAGAGTGTTAGAACATCAGGTTATGTGTCTCTCATTGCTGGGCATCATGCCAAACATGCTTTGTGGCACATAGCGATAAATTAAATGGGAGTCATTTTTTTCTCAGCATCTGGCAGAGCACCCAGAATGTCCGGGTTTCCTTCTTGGTAGCTAGGTGTTTTGGTAACTGAACAAACATCCCAGAGAACGCCAGAATATATGAAACATTTGAGATAGGTTAGAGCTATTAAAATGTTTTCTTATTTATTGGCAAAGTCACATTTTATTCAGATTCTAAAATATCTCATCTTATAAATAATAACAATATTTTAGATCTCTGTTATGTTTTACATGAATTGGACAAAGAACTGTGATACATATAGGAGTTGATTTGATTTCCACAAAATCACCTAAGGTTGATACAGTTGTTCCTCAGTATCCGTGGGGGATTCGTTCGGAGGCCCTGTGGATACACAAATCTGCAGGTGCTCAAGTCCCGTATATAAAATGGTGAAGGACAATGAATATAGCAGCCCCTCTGTTTCTGTGGGGTTTTTGTCCACAGATATGGAGAGCCGACTGTATTGTCCTCAGTAAATGAATGAGGGAACCAAGGATGATAGCTATTAATACCTTGTTCAAGATCACACAGAGAGCAAATGGTAGAGCCAGGATTTAACCCAAGTCTTCTGATTCTAAAAGGGGATTAGTTGGGTGTGCTTTCCCCAAACCTATGCTGAAGGGAAATAACATTTGAGATTCAATTATTGAAAGTTTATAAATAAATATATATGTAAACTAAATAAATGTATATATACAGGTACACGTTTATATACATAATTATATTCTTATATATTCATGAATATATAGATTTATATGTAAATCTTATATGTACTACTGATGTATATTTATATCAATTACTTGTTAACTTGTGATGGTTTATCTCAATTAAGTTAAAATATATTGGGAATTTATTGAATCATGAGACTTAAAGATCCTTAGAGGAATTCATTCTTAAGCCTTAAGCAAAGTCACCTTTGAAACTTCTTAGATAAGAAGCCAACGTGTGTTTAAACAAAAAAAACCCAAAACCTTTCCAGCAGGAGACTCTATTCCCCTATTTCTCTGATAGTTCAGAGGTGGGAGTGTCTGAGGGAGCAGATCTCTTTCTTATGTTGCCACATTTGTAAGTTACTAAATGCCAGAGGTTAGGAATTCCAAGCACTGTTGTGTCTCTCTGAGGACATTCTCTCCCGAGTATATGTTTTATCTCCCCGACTGAACTGTAAGCTTCAAAGTGTGACTCGTTTACATTTGAATTCCTATAATTCTAACATTTTATTCTGAAAATAACAGGCACACCATAAATACTTAATAATTGAATGAACTATCTCACAGGGTCGCTGGCAAATAGCGTAAGGCAGATATCACCTCCATGACCATGAATCACCATTAGATAGAATTAGCCTGAAGAGATTAATAAAATGCCCTGCTTAAAAAGCAAACAAAAACCAAGCAAAACCCATGGCAAACACACCCAGACTTGGGAATGGTGAGTGGTTTTTTCAGTTTTAAGCAATTGAGAGTCTTTTTAATACAATCTCCATGACCATGAATCACCGTTAGATAGAATTAGCCTGAAGAGATTAATAAAATGCCCTGCTTAAAAAGCAAACAAAAACCAAGCAAAACCCATGGCAAACACACCCAGACTTGGGAATGGTGAGTGATTTTTTCAATTTTAAGTAATTGAGAGTCTTTTTAATACAATCTCTTATAAACGGAACAGATTTTAAAAGCACCCTGGTCTGATTCTAGTTCACATAATTCATCCTTGCAGAAAATGTACTAGGCCATGTGAAATATTCCTCAGTTCACTTCTGGTGGCTTGACTGATTTGAGCAAAATGAAAATGACATGTAAATAAAGAGTTCTTAATCTTTAGAAGCCCAAGTACCCCCCTCTAATCTTGAAAGTAGAAATTTGGATTCAGATTTTCTTTATCTTTTGTTTTTTTAAATGAAAATCTCTTTTTCCTTTTATCATGATGTCTGTTGAAAGGGTTCAGAGAACTCAAATCAGGAAGTCATGTTATAACTTAAGACAAAATAAGAATGTGAATTTGTGTTATATAAAGAAAACAGTGTATGACTAAGTAGCCTGTTGTCCCTAGGGGAAGTAGAATAAATATCAACTCAGGGCAGCCAGCAAGAAGTGCTATGGCCATTAAAAACATTACATTCCCTGGCTTTACACCTCATTAGGTAGGTAATGAGTTGTGCATATTCTAAGACTTAGAACAACCAGACTGACCATGATAGTTTGCATCAGTTAGTACCAACATCTGGGATAGGGACTTGGGAGATGCTTTAACCGTACTAATCATATTTTGTTCATGTTTTGATTAAATGGTATCATTTCATTATTTTTGTGTCCTGGTTCTAAATATATACACCAGCAAGTTGCATGCCATTCAAAACAGGTTAACTGTAAATATATATTTTGAGCTAGAGATTATATATTAGGTCTTTATCATGAATATAGGAGCCAGATTCCTAATTCAAAATTCCATCCTCTAAAGTCACTGGCATATACAGTTGTCTAGTTCAGATAAAAATTGCTGACTATATAGGATACCCAGGAAAACTGAGTAACTCCCTGAAATGGCCCAAGCCACCACCTTAAATACTACCTTCAGCTAAAGACAAAAGAAGATATTGGTAGTGGGAGGGAGACCAATTATGGGAGGTGACCAGGAAGAGCACAGTGAACAAGAGTAAGGTTGTGATGCGTATTTAAATCCCTGTCTTCTCCATTGCTGAGAGATTTAAATCCCTGTCTTCTCCATTGCTGAGAGTTTCTAGAGATTTAGAGTCATTCTTCTCTTCCTGGTACAAAGAGGGAGACAACCTTACAATTGGAGATTTCCTTTATAAATGTAAATGTCTCTTACAAAAGGGTAACTTCTAATCAGTTGTCAGAGCTTTTCCCATGTCGCTCTTTCTTAAAAATAATCAGCCTAAAATAATCCTTATACAAAAGAGGCATATTTTGGGGTGACAAATTCTGCTCCCCTTCAGTGTTTACTAATTAAATTTTCACCTTCAAGCTTGTAGAAGGAAATTAAATATAGATTGACCCTCTTTTAAAAGAAATAGAACTGATGAGACTGATGACTTTCTTTTATAAATGTGTAAATCTGCAAACATTTTATAAGGACCTAATATGCACAAATGAATCAGATTGGATTTAACGATTATTTTACTCATTTCCCTAAAGCGGAATTATATTTTAAACTTGACCTAATATTTTTACTTAACAATTTGCATTAATATTTAAATTATGTGAAGGACAAATACAAGCTAAAATATTGAAATTTTCATTCACACATTTATATATCAAATGTTGATTGTGTACTTATAGTGCAGAAGGTTTCAGGCTAGGAATTATATGGTATTCCAAGAAAGGAATAATATACTCTCCTCAATTAAGGTGTTTGTTATTAAATACAAGTAAAATTATTATAATAATATTAGGTAAAATTTATAAATGCCACAGAAGAAATATAAACAATATTTTTATAAATATATGGGTTTATGATTTTTTTTCATTTATCCATTGTTAAAAAACAAATTACTGAATAAATTTAAAGGTCTAATTGGCTTTATTAGGTGGTTCATGAATGGGGAAGCATCCCATCTAGCAACTAGAAGGGCACTCAAAGGGGATGTACAAATGGAAGGTTTTTAAAGGAAGGGTGAGGCAAGAGAGCAATTAGCAGAAGAAAAGAAAGGATTAGTTTTAGGCCAGGATGTCTTTTTTAGGGGGAAGGAAACTGCAGGAATTTTATCATGCAGATTGCTCTTCTTCCTCTGGGGGATGGAGTGGGCTCACAAGGCAGATTACTTCCTTGGTGCTGACCAGAAAATTCCAGATTAGTTGATTAAGATTACATTTTTGGTGAAGGTTGAAACTGCAGTGAGTTTAGGTATTAAATGTAGGTTTGGTATCATGGACTTTACCACAAGTAATGCCATTATGGGCCTGTGGTTTTTCTCTTTAACAGTTCCCCCCTTTTGATCAAACTCGCAGCCTAACAGACATGTAATCAAAATGTAAGGTGTTAGCTTCACTCTCAGCTGCTGCATTGCAGCTTTGTTGATCTTTGGTGTGGTACCTATAGGTCACGGCATTTTTCGCTGAACTCCGGTGATATTCACACGCCAGACCTTCAGATTCACAGTCGTTAACTTGGTCATTCTCTTCACTTATTTTCTTTCTTCTTTTTATTTTAACACCTTTACTGGAGTATAATCTCTTTGCAATGGTGTGTTATTTTCTCCTGTATCACAAAATGAATCTGCTATACGTATACATATATCCCCATATCCCCTCCCTCTTGCATCTCCCTCCCACCCTTCCTATCCCACCCCTCTAGCTGGTCAGAAAGCACCTAGCTGACCTCCCTGTGCTATGCGTCTGCTTCCCACTAGCTATTTTACATTTGGTAGTGTATATATGTCCATGCAACTCTCTCACTTCATCCCAGCTTACGCTTCCCCCTCCCCATGTCATCAAGTCCATTCTCTACGTCTGCGTCTTTATTCCTGTCTTGCCCCTAGTTTCTTCAGAACATTTTTTTTTTTAGATTCCATATATATGTGTTAGCGTACAGTATTTGTTTTCCTCTTTCTGACTTACTTCACTCTGTATGACTGACTCTACCTCCATCCACCTCACTACAAATAACTCAATTTCATTTCTCTTTATGGCTGAGTAATATTCCACTGTATATATGTGCCACATCTTCTTTATCCATTCATCTGTCAACAGACACTTAGGTTGCTTCCATGTCCTGGCTATTGTAAATAGAGCTGCAATGAACATTGTGGTACATGACTCTTCTTGGATTATGGATTTCTCAGGTTATACGCCCCGTAGTGGGATTGCTGGGTTGTATGGTAGTTCTATTTTTAGTTTTTTGTTTGTTATTTTGTTTTCATTTGTTTTTTTTTGCAGTATGCAGGCCTCTCACTGTTGTGGCCTCTCCCATTGCGGAGCACAGGCTCCGGACGCGCAGGCTCAGTGGCCATGGCTCACGGGCCCAGCTGCTCCGCGGCATGCGGGATCCTCCCAGACTGGGGCACAAACCCGTGTCCCGTGCATCGGCACGCGGACTCTCAACCACTGCGCCACCAGGAAAGCCCTATTTTTAATTTTTTAAGGAGTCTCCATACTGTTCTCCATAGTGGCTGTGTCAATTTACATTCCCACCAACAGTGCAAGAGGGTTCCCTTTTCTCCACACCCTCACCAGCATTTATTGTTTGTAGACATTTTGATGTTGCCCATCCTGATGGGTGTGAGGTGATACCTCATTGTACGTTTGATTTGCATTTCTCTAATGATTAGTGATGTTGGGCCTTCTTTCATGTGTTTGTTGCCAATCTGTATATCTTCTTTGGAGAAATCTCTGTCTAGATCTTCTGCCCATTTTTGGATTGGGTTGTTTATTTTTTTGATATTGAGCTGCATGAGCTTCTTGTATATTTTGAAGATTAATCTTTTGTCAGTTGCTTCGTTTGCAAATATTTTCTCCCACTCTGAGGGTTGTCTTTTCATCTTGTTTGTGGTTTCCTTTGCTGTGCAAAAGCTATTAAGTTTCATTAGGTCCCATTTGTTTATTTTTGTTTTTATTTCCATTTCTCTAGGATGTGGGTCAAAAAGGATCTTGCTGTGATGTATGTCATAAACTGTTCTGCCTAGGTTTTCCTCTAAGAGTTTGATAGTGTCTGGCCTTACATTTAGGTCTTTAACCCATTTTGAGTTTATTTCTGTGTATAGTGTTAGAGAGTGTTCTAATTTCATTCTTTTACATGTAGCTGTCCAGTTTTCCCAGCACCACTTATTGAAGAGGCTGTCTTTTCTCCATTGTATATTCTTCTCTCCTTTTTCAAAGATAAGGTGACCATATGTGCGTGGGTTTATCTCTGGGCTTTCTATCCTGTTCCATTGATCTATCTTTCTGTTTTTGTGCCAGTACCATACTGTCTTGATTACTGTACCTTTGTAGTATAGTCTGAAGTCAAGGAGCCTGATGCCTCCAGCTCCATTTTTCCTTCTCAAGATTGCTTTGGCTATTCAGGGTCTTTTGTGTTTCCATACAAATTGTGAAATTCTTCGTTCTCATTCTGTGAAAAATGCCATTGGTAGTTTTTTAGGGATTGCACGGAATCTGTAGATTGCTTTGGGTAGTACAGTCATTTTCACAATGTTGATTCTTCCAATCCAGGAAGATGGTATATCTCTCCATCTCTTTGTAGCATCTTTAATTTCTTTCATCATTGTCTTATAGTGTTCTGCATACAGGTCTTTTGTCTCCTTAGGTAGGTTTATTCCTAGGTATTTTATTCTTTTTGTTGCAATTGTAAATGGGAGTGTTTCCTTAATTTCTCTTTCCCATTTTTCATCATTAGTGTATAGGAATTCAAGAGATTTCTGTGCATTATTTTTGTATCCCGCTACTTTACCAAATTCATTGATTAGCTCTAGTAGTTTTCTGGTAGCATCTTTAGGATTCTCTATGTATACTGTGATGTCATCTGCAAACAGTGAGAGCTTTACTTCTTCTTTTCCAATTTGGATTCCTTTTATTTCTTTTTTTTCTCTGATTGCTGTGGCTAAAACTTCCAAAACTATGTTGAATAATTGTGGTGAGAGTGGGCAACCTTGTGTTGTTTCTGATCTTAGTGGAAATGGTTTCTCTTTTTCACCATTGAGAATGATGTTTGCTGTGGGTTTGTCATATATGACCTCTATTATGTTGAGGTAAGTTCCCTCTATGAGTACTTTCTGGAGGGTTTTTATCATAAATCGGTGTTGAATTTTGTCAGAAGCTTTTTCTGCATCTATTGAGATGATCATATGGTTTTTATCCTTCAATTTGTTAATATGGTGTATCACATTTATTGAATTGCATATGTTGAAGAATCCTTGCATTCCTGGGATAAACCCCACTTGACCATAGTGTATGATCATTTTAATGTGCTGCTGGATTCTGTTTGCTAGTATTTTGTTGAGTATTTTTGCATCTATGTTCATCAGTGATATTGGCCTGTAGTTTCCTTTTTTCATGACATCTTTGTCTGGTTTTGGTATCAGGGTGATGGTGGCCTCATAGAATGAGCTTGGGAGTGTTCCTCCCTCTGCTATATTTTGGAAGAGTTTGAGAAGGATAGGTGTTAGCTCTTCTCTAAATGTTTTATAGAATTCACCTGTGAAGCCATCTGTTTCTGCGCTTTTGTTTGTTGGAATATTTTTAATCACAGTTTCAATTTCAGTGCTTGTGATTGGTCTGTTTATATTTTCTGTTTCTTCCTGACTCAGTCTTGGAAGGTTGTGCTTTTCTAAGAATTTGTCCATTTCTTCCAGGTTGTCCATTTTATTGGCATAGAGTTGCTTGTAGTAATCTCTCATGATCCTTTGTATTTTTGCAGTGTCAGTTGTTTCTTCTCCTTTTATCATTTCTAATTCTGTTGATTTGGGTCTTTTCCTTTTTTTTCTTGATGAGTCTGTCTAGTGGTTTATCAGTTTTGTTTATCTTCTCAGAGAACCAGCTTTTAGTTTTATTGATCTTTGCTATCTTTTCCTTCATTTCTTTTTCATTTATTTCTGATCTGATCTTTATTATTTCTTTCCTTTTGCTAACTTTGGGGGTTTTTTGTTCTTCTTTCTCTAATTGCTTTAGATGTATGGTTAGATTGTTTATTTGAGATGTTTCTTGTTGCTTGAGGTGGATTATATTGCTATAAACTTCCCTCTTAGTACTGCTTTTGCTGCATCGCATAGGTTTTGGGTCATCGTGTTTTCACTGTCATTTGTCTCTAGGTATTTTTTGATTTCCACTTTGATTTCTTCAGTGATCTCTTGGTTATTTAGTAGTGTATTGTTTAGCCTCCATGTGTTTTTTCTTTTCCTTTTTTTTTTTCCAAGCAGGTAGGAAGGAGATATGCATTTCATTTTGAGACTTTGCATTTTTACTCTGGGAGAAAAGCCCTTCCTACGAGATTTCATTTCATTGACCAGAGACATGACACATGGTTGCCAATAGGTGCTAAGGATTCTGGGAAAGTATGCACTGCACTTTCTAGCCTGTCAAGTAGAGGAAGAGAAGCGAGTTGGTTTGCATATTGAGTGAGCCAACCTACAGTATCTGCCATGGTGTTTAAACAGTTAATTGAAGTAATAGCTACCATATATTTCCTATGTATCTGAATAGGCCAAGTCTGATCTCTTTGCCCCTCAGTGTGTCCACCTCAAAAAGAGGAAGATGCTCACCTGAGATACATGTGAAAGACTTTTGCCAACTCTACAGTGTGGAAAATTCAGGGATAATGATGATGATGATTATTTAAAATCTCCCCCTTTTCTGTACTCTGGCTCATGATCTTCATGTGCTGTGATTAAGTCCCTTTCACAATGGGCCCCATGAACTCTACTACTAGCTAGTTTGACTTGTCAGGGGCCAACATCTGAGGCTGTGTTCCTTCAAAGCAGAGCCAAACTGGGGATTCTTGTGCAAATGATTCATTGAGGAGATACCTCAGCAGAGACCTGTAAGGGAGGGAGGGAGGGAGGGAAGGAAGTACAAAGAAGGCAAAGAGGTCAGGAGAGATGGAAACACAGCTGAGCTTCAGCCTGACCCGGGGAGGAACTAGAGAGTTCCTAGATTCAGGGGCTTGGGCTTTTATACTCCCATTTCAGTCAGTCATTGCCCTTTGGCTGTCCTTGTGCATAGGGATCATAACTCCCAGGCATTGTCAGACTAGGCAGGTCATCAGCCAAGGGCAAGTCTCTGGAGACAGGCACAGGTGGAAACATCAACAGCCAGTAATTGTAGAAGCTGGGGGACACTTCAGGCCAGGTACAGAAAGATCCGGGGAGGTTGTCAATGGCATCTATTACAGATGATCTGAATCACTGCAGTGTCTTCTATCTGACCTCCCAGTCCTCAGTCCTGCTCTCCACCAATCCATCTTCCCTTTCTGCCTGAATGAAGAAAGTTTGGGAGGGAGCTGGAAAAGGCTGGGAAAGCTGTCTGACTGGAAAGTAAGGAGACGAGGAGAGAAGGCTGAGTGGAAGCATCTAATGTGTTTGTATTTTTTACCTTTTTTTTTCCTGTAATTGATATCTAGTATTATAGCATTGTGGTCTAAAAAGAAACTTGATACGATTTCAATTTTCTTAAATTTACCAAGGCTTGATTTGTGACCCAAGATATGATCTATCCTGGAGAATGTTCCATGAGCACTTGAGAAGAAAGTGTATTCTGTTCTTTTTGGATGGAATGTCCTATAAACATCAGTTAAGTCCATCTTGTTTAATGTATCATTTAAGCTTTTGTTTCCTTATTTATGTTCATTTTGGATGATCTGTCCATGGGTGAAAGTGGGGTATTAAAGTCCCCTACTATTATTGTGTTACTGTCAGTTTCCCCTTTTATGGCTGTTAGCATTTGCCTTATGTATTGAGGTGCTCTGATGTTGGATGCATAAATATTTACAATTATTATATCTTCTTCTTGGATTGATCCCTTGATCATTATGTAGTGTCCTCCTTTGTCTCTTGTAATAGTCTTTATTTTAAAGTCTGTTCTTTCATATATAAGAATTGCTACTCCAGCTTTCTTTTGATTTCCATTTGCATGGAATATCTTTTTCCATCCCCTCGCTTTCAGTCTGTATGTGTCCCTAGGTCTGAAGTGGGTCTCTTGTAGGCAGCATATATATAGGTCTTGTTTTTGGATCCGTTCAGCCAGTCTGTGTCTTATGGTTGGGGCATTTAATCCATTTACATTTAAGGTAGTTATTGATATGTGTGTTCCTATTACAATTTTCTTAATTGTTTTGAGTTTGTTATTGTAGGTATTTTCCTACTCTTGTGTTTCCTGCCTAGAGAAGTTCCTTTAGCATTTGTTGTAAACCTGGTTTGGTTGTGTTGAATTCTCTTAGCTCTTGCTTGTCTGTAAAGGTTTCAATTTCTCCGTCAAATCTGAATGAGATCCTTGCTGAGAGTAATCTTGGTTGTAGGTTTTTCCCTTTCATCACTTTAAATATGTCCTGCCACACCCTTCTGGCTTGCAGAGTTTCTTCTGAAAGATCAGCTTTTAACTGTATGGGGATTCCCTTGTATGTTATTTGTTGCTTTTCCCTTACTGCTTTTAATATTTTTTCTTTGTATTTAATTTTTGATAGTTTGATTAATATGTGTCTTGGCGTGGTTCTCCTTGGATTTGTGCTGTATGGGACTCTTGGAGCTTCCTGGACTTTATTGACTATTTCCTTTCCCTTATTAGGGAAGTTTTCAACTGCAATCTCTTCAAATATTTTCTCAGTCACTTTCTTTTTCTCTTCCTCTGGGACCCCTATAATTCTAATGTTGGTGCGTTTAATGTTGTCGCAGAGGTCTCTGAGACTGTCCTCAATTCTTTTCATTCTTTTTTCTTTATTCTGCTCTGCCATCATTATTTCCACTATTTTATCTTCCAGGTCACTTATCCATTCCTCTGCCTCAGTTATTCTGCTGTTGATTCCTTCTAGAGAATTTTTAATTTATTAAAAATTGTGTTGTTCATCATTGTTTGGTCTTTAGTTCTTCTAGGTCCTTGTTTAACATTTCTTGTATTTTCTCCATTCTGTGTCCAAGATTTTGGATCATCTTTACTATCATCATTCTGAATTCTTTTTCAGGTAGACTGCCTATTTCCTCTTCATTTGTTAGTTCTGGTGGGTTTTTACCTTGCTCCTTCATCTGCTGCGTATTTCTCTTTCTTCTCATTTTGCTGAACTTACTGTGTTTGGTGTCTCCTTTTCGCAGGCTGCAGGTTCGTAGTTCCCATTGTTTTTGGTGTCTGCCCCCAGTGGCTAAGGTTGGTTCAGTGGGTTGTGTAGGCTTCCTCGTGGTGGGGACTGCTGCCTGTGTTCTGGTGCATGAGGCTGGATCTTGTCTTTCTGGTGGGCAGGTCCACATCTGGTGGTTTGTTTTGGGGTGTCTGTGGACTTATGATTTTAGGCAACCTCTCTGCTAATGGGTGGGGCTGTGTTCCTGTCTTGCTAGTTGGCATAGCGTGTCCAGCACTGTAGCTTGCTGGTCGTTGAGTGGAGCTGGGTCTTAGCATTGAGATGGAGATCTCTGGGAGAGCTCTTGGCGATTGATATTATGAGGGCCCAGGTGTCTCTGGTGGACCAATGTCCTGAACTGGCTCTCCCACCTCAGAGGCTCAGGACTGACCCTTGGCCAGAGTACCAAGATCTTGTCAGCCACACGGCTCAGAAGAAAAGGGAGAAAAGAAAAATAAACAAAATAAAAAAATTAAATAAAGTTCTTAAAATTAAAAAGAAAAAATATATATATATAAAGGAAGAGAGCAACCAAATCAATAAACAAATCTACCAATGATAATCTCTAAATACAAAACTAAGATAAACCTAAAAATCAGAAATTAGTCAGTCACATACAGCAAACGCCAAGTCTGCAGTTGATCCCAAAGTCCACTGCCTTAATTTTGGGATGATTCACTGTCTATTCATGTATTCCACAGATGCAGGGTACATCAAGTTGATTGTGGAGACTTAATCTGCTGCTCCTGGGGCCGCACAGAGAGATTTCCCTTTCTCTTCTTTGTTTGCACAGCTCCCGGCTTTCAGCTTTGGATTTGGCCCCACCTCTGCATGTAGGTTGCCCTCTGGCGTGTGTCCTTCACCCAGACAGGAGGGGGTTAAAGGAGAGGCTGGTTAGGGGCTCTGGCTCACTGAGGCGGGGGGAGGGAGGGGTAAGGAATGCAGGGTGAGCCTGTGGTGGCAGAGGCCAGAGTGACGTTGCAATAGCCTGAGGTGCGCCATGTGTTCTCCCAGGGAAGTTGTCCCTGGATCATGGAACCCTGGCAGCAGCGGGCTGAACAGACTCCCAGGAGGGGAGGTGTGCATAGTGACCTGTGCTTGCACACAGGCTTCTTGGTGGCTCCAGCAGCAGCCTTAGCATTTCATGCCCGTGTCTTGTGTCCGCGCTGATAGCCACAGCTTGCGCCCGTCTCTGGAGCTCATTTAGGCAGTGCTCCGAATCCCCTCTCCTCACGCACCCCAAAACAATCGTCTGTTGCCTCGTAGGCAGCTCCAGACTTTTTCCCAGACTCGCTCCCGGCTAGCTGTGGCGCACTAGCCCCCTTCAGGCTGTGTTCACACAGCCAACCTCAGTCCTCTCCCTGAGATCTGACCTCCGAAGCCCGAGCCTCAGCTCCCAGTCCAGCCCGCCCTGACAGCAGAGCAGACAAGCCTCTTCGGCTGGTGAGTGCTGGTTGGCACCAGTCCGCTGTGTGGGAATCTCTCCGCTTTGCCCTCTGCACCCCTGTTGCTGCGCTCTCCTCCGTGGCTCCAGAACATCCCCCCCGCCCCCTCCCCCCCGTGTCCGCCTGCGAAGGGGCTTCCTAGTGTGTGGAAGCCTTTCCTCCTTCATGGCTCCCTCCCACTGGTGCAGGTCCCGTCCCTATTCTTTTGTCTCTGTTTTTCCTTTTTTCTTTTGCCCTTCCCAGGTACATGGGGAGTTTCTTGCCTTTTGGGAAGTCTGAGGTCTTCTGCCAGCGTTCAGTAGGTGTGCTGTAGGAGTTGTTCCACCTGTAAATGTATTTCTGATATATTTGTTGGCAGGACCGTGATCTCCACGTCTTACTCCTCCGCCATCTTGAAGGTCCTCCCTTCACTTCTTTTCTGATGTTCCAGTCTTAGGGAGATCTTTTCCATGCCGCTGAGTGTCTGTGAATATGCATTTAAAACTTTTGAGAAGATACAACGTGCTGGGGGATTATTATGAAATCTGTAAGCAGGATAATTTCCAATGTCTAGAGTGCACTTTGAAGCCCTAGTCCCTAAGACCTAATACAATCAAAGGAAGACAACTCCCCCCATGCCACCCACCCATCCAGCATTGAAGGAGTCACCCTTTTAAGCCAACTGGCCTCCTCAGTGATGTTATGTAAGTGAGTTTCAACTTCCCCAGTGGTGTCAATCCAGGAGTAGCCAGTAGTGTTGGTCACATACCAACACATCTCTGCTTAGCTAAAAGAAAATCAAGGGTTATCTTATTATCAAGAACAGCTTTGGCCAGAGAGTTTAAGGATTTGTGTTGATCACCTAGTGTCTTAGCAATGGAATCTGCAGCGTCTCTAAGAGTTAAGGAAAAGTTCCTGATCATGATGCCAAAAACTTGGCCTCTGTGCACCGGTGCCGGATTGAATCTTGGAGACAGAGTTTGGGGTGAAGTAGAAAAGATTGGCTTTATTGCTTTGCCAGGCAAAGGGGGACACACCAGGCTCATGCCCTGAAAAACTGTATGTCCCAACCTAGGGGAATTTGGTGAGAAGTTTTATAGCAGTGGCTCAAGGGCTGGGTTGCTGATAAGGATCTGGGTGTGTGCAGGGCCTGCATTCCTTTAATCTGGCCTCAGGGGGTCTCCTGATGAGCTCCTGTGGTTCTTGAGGTTATCAAACTGTGACCTTCTCTCTGGAATGAAGAAAACTTCATCAAGGAGTTAACATCTTCCATTTGTTGGGGGTTTTAGTTCTGCGGCAGAGCTCAAAGATGCTGTTCTGTGTATCCCTTGAGGAGGAACCAGGACCCTGCCCCAAGGCTACACTATTGTTTCTTGACTGCTTCTCTCTTGTCTCTGTATCCTGTCTCTTCCCTGATTAGCAACTGTTTGAACCTGCCCTTTGGAACGCAGGGAAAGTCATGGAGGCTGAAGCCTGTATGCTACAAAGAAGAAACTGGGGACACAGAAAGCTTTCTGTGCCCAGGAACCCCACAGGGTCCTGCTCGATTTTAATCATATTCTCATCTCTATTAACTCCTAACCAGGGAAGTTTTGCCCTGCCAAAGGAGGCAATTCTTGAATCATGAAGGCCTCCTGGTAGGTACTTTTTAGAACAGTTAGGGGAGCAGCTAAATAACATAGGAGCCATAGCTCAGCTGTGCCCTAATCGTCTAGGCATTCATAGGCCCAAGGAGAAAGATAACCACCATAGACAAAGACAAGACCTGCAGGGTGCAAACCATCCCTGTTAAGGAACTACTGTTAATGGACTTATTCACAGGGACTGCTACATTAACATGTTCAAGCCAGGGGTAATTCAGGTTTTTAGAGCATGTGAGAAGAGAATTTCCTAGCCTGAAAGAAAGAATTCTTCTAAATTCCAGAGTTTTCCCCCCTTAGTCATGGCCTGGGAGATACAGATGAGGGTGTTACATTTCCAGGCTAATGCCAGAGTGAAGAAAAGAAAGGGTTTCATGTTTAACTAATGTAGGAAGTCTTGATCTACCCTCTTGGGTGGAAGCAGTGTACAATGATGTCAGCTACTTCTCTTCCTCACTGATTTCCTTCAGAGGCCTCCAGCATCTGTACAGAGCAGGTGTCGGAGCTTAACTGTGAGATGTGTACCTGAGGCTCAGTACCTTTTAGTTTTACAGCAGTGTCAGGGGTCCGGAAGTACTTGGTAGGGTCCCTTCCAACAGGGCTCTACAGCTACCTTTGTTCTTAGTGATTTCAAGTCAGACGGTGGGAGAAAATTGAAATGTTAGTTTGGCGAGTCATAGCCAGATATTTGAGGAAACCAGAAGAATTCAGAATCCTGTCCAATTTACAGAAGTATAACAAAAACTCAAATACAATTAAGAGGACTAGAATCTACTATGTACAAAGGTGCAAACAACTTTTCTCACTACAATTGCCCCCATTTTTTACCAAAGATAATCACAGTAAAACTAATTAGTTTATATTTAATTTGTCCTGATTATTTATATAAGTGCAGCAAGAATAATGATTGACCACGTAAATTTTTCTTTAGGACTGCTTTGCTGGAGTTTTGTAAGTAAGCTACCAGGTCGATTTTTCCAAGCAGTTCCTCGAAGCTATCTGGTCATATCTGAGTCTGTGCTTGTCTCTCTCAAATATGATATTCCAGTCAAAGCCTTGGTAATGTAGCCAGTGTTTCTAATTGTGTCCTGTTATAAAAAGAACAGATTCTTATTGAACTTATGCAAACAAATATATTGTCATGAAAATAAGTGTACTCACAGAGCGTTTCTGAATTCTGGAGGAATCAAGTAGGTAGAAAAAGTAAATATTTCATCTTTGTTCATGAAGGTATACTTTACCAAATTACAGTAAATCAAATCATAGATAACTTAAGTGAAATGGTATCCTTAAATCTGGAAAAACAAAACATTACAGATCCTCCTCAGTTCATGTAGTCCCACGTAATTAATACACGTTCTGCTTGAATCCAGTTTTTCTATCAGTTCTCTTGACCTTACCTGATGATTGAGGGTGATAGGGACAGTGATAATTCTAAGTCTGTAAGGTTTCCATTAAGGCTTGTATGATTTGCCCAGTGAAGTGGGTGCCTTGATCACTGGAAATTATGGGAGGTATACCTCAAGTGGGAAACACATTTTCTAACAGTTTCTTTGCCACTGTGAGGGCATCAGCCTTGCCATGGGCCAAGGCTTCAGCCCATCCAGAAAACATACGTACAGTAGCGCGAACACGTTGATAACTCTACTAAGTGGCAGTTGAATGAAGTCCAGCTGCAGGTGTTTAAAGGGTCCAGAAGTAGGAGGTCTCAGGCCTCTAAGGACAAAAATAGTTTTTCTTAAATGCACTATGGTGGGTGTAGGAATGCAAAAACCAAAAAATGGGGACTGCCAGGATGCTAGGACGAACAAAGTGGCCATCTTGGGCTTCCCATATCCCTGACTGTTTAACTTACAGCCATTATTTACCTATCTTAATTTCTCTGATTCAGGAGGAGACTGTTGCATGTTACATCAGGATGGCAAAAGTCTGGTAATAAGAGGTCATATTTTGCAGAAGCAGAATTGACTTGATCCAGGTGTGCCACAGTCTTTATAGATTCTATTGCAACTGCCTTTGCATGAAGGTCAGCTAGGGCATTTCCCTGATACTCAGGTTCAGTCTTTTTAGTGTGAGCCTCGATTTTGGTGGCAGACAGCATTTTTATGCCAGGACGTATCGGACTTCCAGGAATTTCACACAACTTCTGGAATACTTATAACACATACCTGTACAGAAACGATATAAAGAAGGCTTAATGTTACTTATTTGACAATGCTTCCCATGTAATTTAACATATCAAGTAAGCCTAATTAGTTTAATCTTTTGGAATGTCCCAAGGGTCTTCTGGAAAAAAATCTAAGTTTCTTTCAGGTCAAAAACACTTCAGTTTTAGAATTTCATTTTGGGAAGTTTAGCAAAGCTATCAAAATATTTGGACTCTTGACTAATTAGGATCAGAGATTAGTATGAAACAATACTTAGCTATCTATTCAGCAGTTGAAGGAAAATTAACTTCTAGTTTTACATTAAGTACACTGTTGATATTAAAGCTTAATTTTAAAACCCTTAGAATAGAAATTTAATTTTTGCTAGCCTGATTACACAAGGAAAGTGCTTCTTTCTCTCTTCAGCCTTTTGTATACTTTTGGTTTGTCCTTCATAACCAGAAGTTCTAGTTTAGACTAAATTACCCTCATTTCCCTTAACAAAAATGTGTCTTCATTCCTCATATGTTTTCTTAACCAAAAACACATCCTACTTTCCTTGCATATAAAGATGTTTCCCTTTTTAATTAGCTTTAATTATGTTAGAATTCTTAACTCTTAGAAACTTTAATTTCTATTAAAAATTTAGAGAGTAAACAAGTGTGGACTATCTCTTACACTAGCATTCTTTGGATTGTCAGAATTATAAATGCTTTTTATAATTTCTAGAAACGTGCTTTGTCATAAAAATTTCTCAGCATGGCACAAAGCATGCTTACTAATAGAACCAAATTTATCTTTAGTTTCTCTGTAATTAGAAGCTAAAAGTAGATAAACCTATGTTCATTAATGTTTCGGTATTATTTTTTCTTATTTGGAAATGCTCTTGATATCCACTGAATTCCCATCATTTAACTTAGCAGACTCTTAAGATTTCAAGTCACTGAAAAGATCCAGGAAACTGTTTCTAAGTACTTATACCATAAAATACAATTGTTGCTAAAAACTTTATCTGTAAACTCTTATTCCAATGACATCTAAGTCATTTTTCCCCCCAAATAGGTTTAGGTTACCTATGAAAACATCATAACAAGTTATTTTTCTTGCTGGCAAATTTGTAAGCCTAGGTAGAATAGACGTACGCTTTAATGCTGGTAACTCTAAAGACATGTTTGTTTAGTGAAACCAACAAACTTAAACTAGCTTTTATTTACTAAAGAGTATCTGAGATCACATGAACTTAAAAGAATCACTTGGGTTAATTTCTGTATTTCTGAGGGCAGTTTTAGCTAATCCTTACGAGCACTTGAGTTTCAACCCAATGAAATGGAGCTCTTTGACAAATTAATTTTCATAATACCATCCCAAGGTAGAGAAATACCACACATCTGCAACATACATGTATGTGTAGACATACAGACAGACACAGAGACAGACACAGAGACCTTACAATCACTGATATTTGTGGAGCAGATTTATAAGGCTTCTCATTAGCCCGTTTTCGAAGTATCTCCTTTTTCTTTCCTTCTGGTGAGAAACATTTGCATTTCAAAGAATGGCTCAGAGAGAATATAGGGAGAGAAAAGCTACATCACAAAGACACACAGAAGGTATCCAGGATTTCTCCAAGATGGAGTTTTTAGGGGGCATATTTGCAGGACATTTCTGCTTATAAAGTCCCAATAGCTCCAAGTATTTTGAGATAAGGAAGGGCAGTTTGGGGATTGGCAGAAAGGACTGAAACACCTATCCACCTATTATTGGAATGTTTCTTTCCCTCTGGGTACATTTAGCTTAGAGGAGAAGGCCAGAGTTCTGTCAGACTGGTGGCCTCCCATTTTATTTTTCTGCTTTTTTATTTATCCGCTAATCTCAGGAGGTAATCCATTTATTAAAACTTTTGAGGATTCTCCCTGGGTTAAGAAATTCTTGATCTATGGCCCTTAGATTGGCCTTTGACCTAGGAGTGAAAGGTATCTGAGGAGGATTACCTGTAGCCTCAGGTGGTCTTCTTTTTTTTTTTTTTTGCGGTACTCGACCTCTCACTGTTGTGGCCTCTCCCCTCGTGTTGCAGAGCACAGGCTCCGGATGTGCAGGCTCAGCAGCCATGGCTCACGGGCCCAGCTGCTCCGCGGCATGTGGGATCTTTCCAGACCCGGGCACGAACCCGTGTCCCCTGCATCGGCAGGCGGACTCTCAACCACTGCGCCACCAGGGAAGCCCAGGTGGTCTTCTTTTAAAATGCATAGTACCCAAATAAAGGATGATAGAGGGGCGTGGCAGAAGTTATATATTACTCTTATAGTCTTTTGTTTAGGGCACCTTTTATTTCTTTAATTTTTCATTAGCCTTTTTCAATGAATCTTTCAATGAAACTATTTTGGAATTTCCAAATCTTTTGGACGCTTCTGCATGATCTTTGCTTTTTAAGTGCACTTTTTCAATGATTTTATTTCTTTGGAATGTTCCCCATAATGGCCGTTGTAATTCTAGGTTGTTTTTAGTAAAACTTTGCCATTTTGTTAAATATGTACAGTTTCTGGGACCACAGTTCTTAAACAAAATAAGCAGGTGTGCTGGAAGGTAGCCTGCTCAACTCTGGATATAAAAGACCTCATTTCTTGTAGCTAGGCCTTCGGTTTTCTCAGAGCCTCACTAATCAGCTCCCAGCACTTCCGAGATTCCGCTTAGCAACTGACCTTTATTTAATATCCACCTGAGGCCTCCCACTGGACCTTGTCCAGTTCTCAAATCAGACCCAGTCGAAACTCGGACCCAGTCCAGTTTTCAAATAGGACCTAGTCCAACTCCAGCAGCAGCCACCACCAATTTCCATGGAACTTTGGACTGGGGGAAAGGGTTGAATCGACAGACCACAAAGAATGGGGACCGGGGACTGATTGCATACAAATGGAGGATTGCAGCTGTCACCATCCATTCCCAGTGTAGAATCTGGGGAAGGATTTCAAACGAATGGGGAATGGCAGACTAAACCATCAGCAGTTCCCAAAGTTGAATCCAGGGGCACAGCTAAGGGCTGGGGTTTTGCACCTGGGGAATTCCAGTCTGAAAGGCTAGGGGCTTGGTTCCAGGCAGAGTCCTCTGCCAGCTCAGTTGAGCCCTGAACTGAATCATCTACCAGCTCAGGCTAACCTGCCCAGTACAGGAAAGCCAGTCAGATCAGGAGCTCAAACGCTGAAAGAGCAGAGCTCAACCAAGAGGAACTCACTAACAGCCCTCAGAAGTGGAAAGACAGTGGACTCAAAAGGGTGCGTGGGGCACCATGCCCGTGTTTCTTGTTGTCCCTGAATGCCAGTGAAGTTCACTTCCCATCGCTGCCACTGATCTATTAAAAAACAAAAATTCAACCGAATGAACTTGAAGATATCATTGGCCTTTTAGGTGATTGATGAATCAGGTAGCATCCCATCTAGCAACAAGAATGGCACTCCAAGGGGTTGTACAGAATGGAAGGTATTTACGGAAAGAGTTGGGCAAGGGAGCAGTTAGCAAAAGAAAGGATTAGTTTTAGGCCAGGACGTCTTCTTTTTTGGGGGGAAGGGAATGGCACAGGTTTTTAGCATGCAGACTGCCTCTTCTTCCTCTGGGGGTGGGGGTGGAGGTCTCATGTGGCCGGTTACCTCATCGGTACTGACTAGAAAACTGTAGACTGGTTGATTAAGATAACATTTCTGGTGAAGGTCAAAACTGCAATTAAGTATTAAATCTAGGTTTGGCATCATGGACTTTAGCACGAGTGACGCTATTTTGGGCCTGTGTTTTTTCTGTGTAAAACTATTCATCCCTCTGTACATCCATGAGTTTATTCATTGTTCATTACTTCATTTAATAATGATTATTTCTTCACTATTGGGGTATATAAAAGTGCATAAAATATGGATCGTTTTATAAAAGGGTTGGTAATCTAGGGGGAGACAGATGTGTACACACAGTAACTTTGATACAAAAGCGAAGCATAAAAGCAAGTTACAAGTAAAGTAAAACAGAGATGCAAAGGAGAAAGAGACCTGGCTCCAGGAGGGTAAGGTCTGTGTTTTGTTTAAAAAAATTAAATATAGATTTCTCAAGTCCTAGGCCAGCGCTCGGCACAACAAAGTAAGTTGTTTTGTTGGGGGGCGGGGCCGTGGGGCAGCAGATGACGCTCAGAAACCGCGATTGACTTTGCCAGTAGGTTATTTGACAGGGCTTCACTGTGGGAATTTTGCAAGCCAATAGCATACAGGGTGATGTCTCTTAATAAGTCAGTAAAGAAATAACATACTCTAAGCAAATGATAGATTAGTTACAGTATTGTTCCAGGCAAGGGGAGATAAAGGAATAAAGTCCAAATCTAGTGAAGGTGTACCTTTTCTATGGGTTTAGGGTGGTTTCTCAGGAGAGAGGCTTTGCCAGCTGAGAGCTGACATCCAGCTGCCAGTGAAATAATAAGGGGTAGCTCGGCCCTGACCCAAACTCTCAGATATTCCTCACAGATTCTCAGTATTTATAGTCTAAATGCCCCCTTGCTTCTCCACACGTTCTTAGCAGTAAGCCCACTGCGAGAACCGTCAACAGCTGAGGTGATGACGTCCTGACGTAGCTTACTTCATTCTTATATCAAACCAACTTTACTCCTAAAGGTAACTTTCTTTTGTCTTTGGACAAAAGTGGATTAAAACAACTTCAGTTAAGTCATAAGCAAGTTGATTTGAAGTCATATCAAACCAATGCACAACAATAGGTTCAGATGATGTGTTGACTGTCTACTGAAGCAATAGTGGAACAGTGGAACATATCATGGAAGAAGTGAATCTGGAGCTGAGCCTTAAAGCCGAGAGAAATACATTTCAAGTGGTAGATAGATTATAGACCTTCAGAACTGGAAGAGACCTTAGAGACCATCTAGTACAGTGTTTCTCCTACTTTCTGTTTTCATTGTTAGAGCACTCTGCTCTAACAGTCTATCAATAAACAGTTTCATTTATAACAGGATGCTAAATTGGAAATGCCTGTGACTGAGGTGCTATCAGTAGCAGACCACCAACGTGCACGTTTGGAAAGGAGATGGATAGAATAAGATCCAGAAGATAGTGACTTGGAAAAAAATTGAGGTTTTCTTGGGGAAAATGCTGCTGTTGAACACTACCCCGTTTTTACAGTCCCCCACTTTCACGAGGGGAGGTATTGACCTTCCCATTTTAAGAGACAAGTTTCTTTAGGAACACCTGCAGGAGAACTTGGAGGAGTGGCTCATTGGATTCCGAGTTCGTGAGGGGGGAGTGATTGACCTTGCCAAAATTAAATAACGACAACAAAAATACATTTATCTGGATTCAGTACAGCAAATAAAAGAGCACCAGTGATTGTCAAGTCTAGAAAAGCTTCATGAAACCCCTCTCGATACTTAACATCACCCAGACCCAAAAAGCAGAACGTCATATTCTAACAATGACAGTACTGAGCCGAAGAGGAGCTTCCTGCTTCCCTTCCCTCTCCTCCCTCCACTCCCATTCAACCCTGTTAGGAAAGAGCAGCTGGTGCATGGGGCAGAAGGTGAGGAAGAGGAAGAGAAGAAGCTCTCTGTACCCCCTGCTCAAGGTGCTGAGGGACCTGGCCCAGTTGCAGCCTCTCCAAGTCGGGGGAGAAGTCATATATGTGAATTAAGTTTGAAGTGTTAATGAATGTATTAGACTGGAAATTCTAATTTTAATGTCTTAAAATGACGGCAGGACCCTGTATTACCTTACAATGGCCAGAAAAGACATGGGACCTCCTCGTATTTTCACCCAGGGAGCAAGCAAGAACTACCCCCTTGAGCAGATTTAAAGGGAGAAAGAAGACAGATAAAGTTGTCTTTATGCTTGTATGCCATAAGTCCTGATTATGCAACATACAGCTTACACCCTTTACATATTTTTGTTTTAAAGGGAAAGGAAAACAATGTAAAGGGATTTACATCAGGATACAGATGAAGGTGCAGGTGACTTTTTAGTGGAACCAAAATATTATGATCAAGTGGCACCGAAATAGATTATTTAACTGGACAAATTTAAAAATCTGTAGAATACTAAAATTAACAATTAGTCAAAGACATGGATTTTTGGAAGTGTGTGGTAACCTAGGAACAGTGATACAGCTGGAAGGTTGCCTCTTAAGGATTATCAGAGAGGGTGGCTGGCTGTTCAGTAGGACGTGGTGGTGGTAGGCAAGCCTGCTGCATTATGTAACAACAGAGGGCGACATTCCGATTCTGTTTGGTGCCCCATAGGGGGCACAGTTCGCACAGGATGATGATAATGTGGTGGGCTGAAAACGCCTCCCAAGAAACCATGCCGATGCTTAATTAGTGAGTTACTTCTCTGTTCCATCAGAATGTCAAGATCAGACCCACAACTGCACATACATTTTTTTGTCATTTTCTTACTTTGAACATGTTTACACTTCTCCAAGATCCATCCATATCCTCTTGTCACTTAAAAATAATTTGTCAGACAATTTCAGTCTGTTAACTCTCCTATAAATTTTAACAATACTTCTATACACACACTTAGCATTCCAGAGGAATATTCTTCAAGACCATGGGGATCAACAAATTTTCAAATGCCATTACAGTGTCTGTGAGGTATGTATTTTCCCCAAAATGCATAATTTATAATCCTCATAATAGATCTTTTACAGATGAAGAAAATGGGGCCTAGGAAGTTTAAGTAAAATAGGTAACAAGTGTCCCAATTAATATTTGAACTCGGTTCTGGCTACTTCCAAAACATGCATTCCTAACTCTCTTTCGTGTATTTGTTTTCTGTTCTTACTGTGTATGCTATACAGGTTTCCCCCTGGGGCTCCTTTTCAGGGTCTTCCTAATACTTAAAGTCACTTGTAAAATGAGTACTTTCTTTGAATGAGAAATCCATTAGGCAGAAAAAAAATAACTTGGCAATAACTTTTAGGCATTAACCGCATGCCAAGTAATTATCAGAAGACCTCATGCTTTGAGCCCTCACAAGTGTGATCTTAAGATAATAGAGTGAGGCTTGCTTGCATTGTGAACTTTCTTGATGCTTTATATTGTGATGTGCTTCATGGATTGGCTTCCTAAAAAAGATTTGTGAAGCATTCTGGGAAGGTCTGCCAATTAAAAACCGGAGATTGGCTGAAGGCTTGCAGCAATTAAAGTTTGAATACGGATGGTGCCAAATTGAATGTTTCCCTGGCAACAGATTTTTCCTTAATAACTTTTAGATGGGAGGGGGAACGTAAAAGGAAACCATCTTTCAGCATATGTATAGTCCTACAACATGTTTGCAAATTGATTTTGGAAGCTAATTTGTACTTAACTAGTGATTGTTTTAAGTGGATCTGAATATTACTAAATTATCCTGAGGAAATATTTTGAGAATAACAGAAATAAGTTCTAGGAACCTTATAAGGACATAAAAAGTGCATGGTTTTAACAAAACATCTCTTGGTCTGTAACCAGTTATCCAAGATATTTATTTATTTATTCATTTATTTTTGGCCGCACTCTGCGGCTTACGGGATCTTAGTTACCCAACCAGGGATCGAACCTGTGCCCCCTGCATTGGGAGCGCAGAGTCTTAACCACTGGACCACCAGGGAAGTCCCGGGATTTTATATTAAGCACAATTTACCATTGTCAAAGATTTCTGGATTCTTAATGTCCGTTAAGATCAAAAGTTTAGAACATAGGTATAACCAAGGAAAAAGTGATATGTATATCATGGATTTGGAGTTGATCTTGATATATATAATGTTATATGTGTTATTAATATATATGTTCAGGTTTATGCGTTAGTTTTTCATTATCTGTTTAAAGATATTTTTAAATTGTTGATTGTTTAAATCGTTTCAGGAAGTACCTCATAAGGAGGTCATTGATAGTGTTTATATCATGTGGTGTGTTACCATAGATCTACCATAGATCTATCTGGTCCTCAGCTTTGCATAGCCAACGACTGGATTTTAATAGTTCACCTTCAGGTGATGAGTCTCTGGGGGACTGACTCATACTACACAAACTCACATGAGACTGGTTTATTAATCATTTGAAAGAAGAGGTAATAAATTGAAATTATTATTTTATAGCACAGCATAAGGCTGTCAAAAAAATTAATAATGATAATTTGCTCCTAGTGCCCTCCCCAGTGAGGACTATGCAGAAGACCAAGGTTTGATGGTGACCAAAGAATTGGAGGAAGGGTAATATTGTATCATTAAAGGATGGTTCATTAAGTGAGAGAATCTAGATAAACTTCCCACCTTTACTGTTCTGGATGACTTCTACTATAGAAATAGAGAAACAGATAATTTCTCTCAGATGGTACCAAAGACATAATAGCAAATGCTTGCTCTTTGGCTTTCTTTTGAGATTCCATGCAACATGTCTTCCTCCCCACATGTGCACACTTACCTTCCTCCTCTGGCTATTGTCTCTCACAGAGCCATATAAAACTCAGGTATGTTAAGTAGATGTAAATCAATAGTTGGAAATTTGTGTTAGTCACATTATTACCCATTACTTGCTTGACTGAAGTAGGCTACGTCATCACCAAAACCCTTACAAAACAACTCTTTCCACAAGAATTTCCAGCCCTGGTGGCAATTCCAGGACTACCACCACAAGAAATTCTGACATGATAGGGATATAAGGTGGTCCTGGGAATCTACATTTTTATGAAGTTATCCAAGGCTCAAGCAGGTTATTTTTACAGATGACTGATACTATCCACCATGTCCTTTTCGTTTCTAATTTTACTTTTAGATGATAATCTTTTTTCTGGCTTTTTCCAAATTTCTGGAATTTTAGGACTCAGAGACTCTAGGAACTTGTGTGTGTAAAGAGAAACTTAAAGAGCTATAGAGGTAGAGATATGTAGGTACATAGAAATAGACATGTACATAAAATAGAAATATACATGTATACATAGAAATAGAAATGTGTTGCTTAAAACTGTAAAAAATACATTCTTAAAAATGTAAATTAAAAATATTAATAATTCACTCTCAGTTGAAGATAGAATGATAAACTTGAATGAAATAAGGACCCTGAAAACAAATGTATCCCTTCCTCCCCTACCCCATCCTATCCCTCCCCCCCCCACCCACACACACGAAGCTCTACAACTCAGCACAGGGTTAAAACGTTAAAACCAATTCCTAACCCAGGTAAATAAAGGAAAATGTTTATGTTCTCCCTCAGTCTTTAATTGTTTTCCCTAGATTAATTTACAAATGGTAATCACACGTAAGAACAAGTGTTATTGCCCGATAAACAATACAACGAAGAATCAGATGAGAATTAAGTAAAAATAAAGAGTACACTTTCATTAAAGACCCAGTTCTCATGACCTAGTCCCAAACCCTTTGTACTCTGCACTCATTCCTTGAATTGACTCTCTTTAGAGCTGCAAAGGTAGGAATATGACTCACATAAAACATTCCAAAAGGTTTGATTTGAAAAACCTCCTCAAAAGAGAGAGACAGACAGAGAGAGGAACAGAGAAACAGAGATGGAAAGCGAAGGGAAAAGGTAAAATAGCATCGTTTGATCAGAGATGGAAACTGAGTAGTGAATTTGGTTACTAACCACTTAAGTATATAGCTTTTATTTAAGCTTGTAATTTGGTTATGTATCATGAGAAAATGATTAATCTAAAATACATACTTTTATAATACTATCTAATGCTATAAAGATAGTAATTCAATTTTTGAAGAATGTTTCTTGTTAAAGGTTGGTTTATGCCTACTACTGAATATCACCATGTTTATTAGAAGTAGTTTCAAATAGTATTTAATGGCATAGAGAAAGAATAATTACAACATTAATGCTAAGTTTAAAAAGTAAGATATGCATAGTAAGTGAAGTAAGTCAGGCAGAGAAAGACAAATATTATGATATCACTTATATGTGTAATCTAAAAAATAATACAAATAAATTTATTTACAAAACAGAAACAGACTCACAGACAGAGAAAATAAATTTATGGTTACCAAGGGTGGAAGGGGGGGAGGGATAAATTAGGAGTATGGGATTAACAGATACATACCACTGTGTATAAAATAGATAAGTGACAGACATTTACTATATAGTGCAGGGAACTATATGCAATATCTTGTAATAACCTGTAATTGAAAATAATCTGAAAAAATTACGTGTATACACACACACACACACATATATAATTGAATGACTTTGCTCTGCACCTGAAACTAACACAATATTAGAAATTAACCATACTAAAGTTTAAAAAGTAAAAGTAGGATATGAAATTATTTATGCCATATGATCCTAATTTTGTTTAAAAAAAAAAGTAAGGAAGAAAAGAAAAAGAGAGCCGGCAGGACACATTATAACTGGAAGGAAATACTTTAAAATGTTTCACAGCTATCACAGGTGGAATTTAGGTGAGTTTAATTGTTTTCTTTTGTATCTATCTGTGTTTTCCCAATTCCATACAATACAATGTATTACTTTTATACACAGAAAATGTTTTCAAGTATATTACACAGGGATGGTGTTTCTCAACCTTTTATTAATCATTACCCTGTAAGAAGCTTTTCAGAGTTTTATTTGCTAATCAACCCCCCATGAAATTTTGATAACATAGATAGTCTCTATATCTGTTTATATTGTGGCTCTTTGGAGGGTCACAAACCATTGTGACCCTTAGATACATCTAAGACCTTTTTGTTCCTCAAGAATCAACTTTAACCCCCTTGGGACACTATTGCCCTGTTGAAAAGATATGCACTACTCGCCCAAGAGCCAGAAGATTCTCATTCAGTAAGTTTTTAGGGGTAGGAACAAAGTAAGTACATTTTTAAAATAGTGGTCAGGTGTTTCAAAAGGAATGTATAAATGCATCTACTTAATGTTATTCCAAATTTTTCAGAAACCTGAAATATGAGCATTTATCTATTTTTAGGAATAATACTAATGATGGAACATTTTTACACATTTACAAACCTTTAAGAGTTTACCTTTTTTCCCCTACTGCCAGGAACATATAACTTGGAACACAATTTAGAACAACTTTCATGAAATATGATTTCTTCCTTATCTTTTTTCTTGACCTTTACTTTGTTATCTTTTCTACCACCTACTTCTGTGTAGGTCTTTTCTTTACATCATTGCTTATTTCTTTAGTTTTTCTTTCACAAAATTGAAGGAAGATGTGGGCTTAGTATTCTGAATTCATAGTTCCATTGTGGTTATTAAAACGTGAACTAAAACCTTGCAAGCACATGGTACCATGTATATAATTTTCAACATTCAGACAATTACGCAAAGGCCTCTGAGTATTCTAGGGTCATTGCTGAAGCTATTTTTTTTTTAATCCTATAACCTTTTCTCATTGTTGGTTGATTTTCAGAACATAGAAGTTTTCACTTTTAAGGTTAAAAAAAAAAACCCTGATGAATGGAAGAACTATTCAGCACAGCAGGTTATAAACCAATTAGGATGATGATGTCTTGGTTGGAGATTTTCATGAACCTCTCACATTAGCTATTTCAGCTTTTTTTTTTTTTTTAATGTTCAAAGTAAATAGAATAATGAAGAGGCTATTTAGGAAGGTCTGGACTCAGGGGGGAAAAAAACTCTTTCATTAGGTTCCAAATAACAGCTAGCTTAATAAGCAGCAAGAGACAGAGATTTAGTATAGAAAAAAAATAAAAGGATAAAAAAATAAAGCAATGAGATTAGAAGGTCGGTAATATCATTGGAACTGGCAGCAAGGCAGGTTCATGTGAGATTATTTTGTTTGGGTAAACAACTATACTAACTTTGTTCTGAACCTCTTGCCAATGCCTGTCTTGAGAAAATTTAACATTCTTTATCTGTGTGTACCAAAATGCCTAAGGACAGAGCTGTTACCTAAACTTTATTCAAATTGAGAGAATTCATGTACGAATTTGTGGCTAACGTCTTAGTCAGTGTACTACATAATGTCTCCTGCTTCATAGCACGACTTTCTAATTTTCAAGAACAGTGTAGTAACTGCTTACCAGCCAAGAGAAAGGCATGGGACCATATTTGTCATTGGAGTCAACGCTAGTTCTGCCTATGGTAGTTACTTAGGTAAAGATAAGTTTGTTCCAAGCTGGGGCTTCTCACTGGCACTTGTTACGCGTAATAAGGAAGTGCTTTCAAGTGGACCCTGGAGTATAGGGAAACTAGAGTCTGATGTCACCAAGAGGAATGTTGATGAATTCAAAGATAGTGAAAGAAAGGAGGGGAGTAATTTTGATAGAAATGGTGGAAAAGCAGGAAGCATGGCAGAATTGGGGGGAAAGAAATCTTTAGAGATTTTACAAATTACAAGCTCCTTTTAATAATCAGATTAAGATTGTAAGTGTAGAGTGACTGGATAAAGGTGCATGTTCTGACCTGGCCAGCTAATTAGCAAAATCTTCTAGTCCAGTTTTCACATTTTTCATTTTAGCATATTTTTGTATGATAAATTTTATTTCCAATGGAAACCTTCTACTCCTGTTGACTAACTTGACTCCCTGATACTTTGCCTAACCTTCTACTTTCTTGTTCCTACTTCTTTCAAGACTTTGCACGCACAATAAGGCAGCTCATATTCCTTAAGTCTCCTATCTGATTTTGCTTCTTGAATTGCCAAAGTGAGCTCTACAGACATTTCTGTCATTTCTTTTTATACCTAATCTCTTGTGATCCATGCTCTAACCACGTCACTGAAGCTGCTAATGACCACCAAAGAGGGCTGACTATGTGCATTCTAGTGACTACCTCTCAAGCTTCATCTCCAGAGCCTTTGCCTTGAACACAGGGATAACGTAACCTTTCCCAATCTCTCATTTCAGTTTCCTGCATTTGGTCTGCCTCTCTCCAGAATTTTCCCAAGGCTTTGCCTCTGTCCCTTACACTCATGACTTCAGTATTCATCACTATATGAATGACAGCTCTCATCATAACACCTCTGACCTCTTATCTGTTTTATCCATTCCATATGGCAAGCTGTCTACATTACCTTTCTTCTTGGGGATTATTATAACCTTATATTCAACATGAAATTGTGTGTTCATGTCGATGTCCAACAGCAACCTTTTTCACCATTTTTAGATACAAAAGGGGTCAACATTTCTGTCCTACTTATTTATCGGCAAACGACTCAAAAGTCAAGCCAAAAAAAAAAATACTCAAGTAAGATTTCCCAACAAAGAGCTTTAAGCAAAGAACTTGCAGGTGTCACATGTAGGCTGTATTCTAGAAGGAGCATAGTGAACTAGGCATACATACCTGACTGGAAAACATCGGTCACAGTCTGTTAGTTCCATCTTTTCCTGTGAGAGGGAAAAATCATTATATGACAGGGCCAGAACTTCTATGACCCCTTTCAAGAATTTAAAGGTTTTTATGACCCCATTCATCTCCTGTCAAAAACTTTCATGAAGTACCCAGGCAATGCATTTTATACAGAGGGAAGAACTTAGACAAAGTCCTATATATTTAATCTTCTAAATATCTTACTAATCTGTTCTTATCTTTCAGTCTTCCAGCCATCAGGTTTTACCTGGACCCCTATCCTAGCATCTCACGCTGTTTTTTTCTGTATCTTTTCTTGCCCTCCCCTCCAGTCTGTTCTTTAATTAGCAGTATGACTAATATTTTGAAACCCAGATCAGATGGTGTCACTTCGCTGCGTGAAACCTTTCAGTGGATTCCAATTGCCCTGCAGACAAAGGCCAAAATCTTTACCATAATTCATAAGGCCACTGGGAGCTATGAAAGTCCCCTCTTTTAGCTTTTCTTTCTAGTGAGTGATACATTCAGACAAGTGGATTCTCTTTTAAGGACATAGATTCCAAGTGCATATGAATATTGAACTAGGTATTGATAGTTTACTTATAAAATGTTTACTATTCCTTTTGCAGCTTTGATTTTGCATCCATTCTAATTCAATCTCAAGCACATAATGGATTATCAAGAGAAAGGTTTTAATAAATGATTGGATAGACAAAGGAACAAATAAATGAATAAATGTATAAAAACAAATCATTATCAGACAGTCAGATGGCTGTTTATAAGAACTTATCAGAACAAAAGTATAATCTTGCTTAAGACCAAATTCAGGCAATTTTTGTGTGTCTTTTTGTTTTTGGTTAAAAAAGCATCAGTTTTATATGTTTTTTTTAACATCTTTATTGGAGTATAATTGCTTTACAATGGTGTGTTAGTTTCTGCTTTATAACAAAGTGAATCAGTTATACATATACACATGTTCCCATATCTCTTCCCTCTTGCGTCTCCCTCCCTCCCACTTTCCCTATCCCACCCCTCTAGGTGGTCACAAAGCACCGAGCTGATCTACCTGTGCTATGCGGCTGCTTCCCACTAGCTATCTGTTTTACGTTTGGTAGTGTATAGATGTCCATGCCACTCTCTCACTTTGTCACAGCTTACCCTTCCCCCTCCCCATGTCCTCAAGTCCATTCTCTAGTAAGTCTGTGTCTTTATTCCCGTCTTACCCCTAAGTTCTTCATGACCTTTTTTTTTTCTTAGATTCCATATATATGTGTTAGCATATGGTATTTGTTTTTCTCTTTCTGACTTACTTCACTCTGTATGACAGACTCTAGGTCCATCCACCTCACCTAAATAGACATTTCTCCAAAGAAGATATACAGATTGCCAACAAACACATGAAAGGATGCTCAACATCATTAATCATTAGAGAAATGCAAATCAAAACTACAATGAGATATCATCTCACGCCGGTCAGAATAGCCATCATCAAAAAGTCTAGAAACAATAAATGCTGGAGAGGGTGTGGAGAAAAGGGAACCCTCTTGCGCTGTTGGTGGGAATGTAAATCGATACAGCCACTATGGAGAACAGTATGGAGGTTCCTTAAAAAACTACAAATAGAACTAACATACGACCCAGTTTTATATGTTTTTAAAGGATTCTGTTCCCTTGCTGCAAATAGTATAGGCACAATGCTATTCTGTTTCTCATTTTAAAGGAAATAATAATAATACCATATGCTTGTTGACAGCTTTGCAGTATAAAGCACTTTTCACACAGATTACCTCATTTTAGATTTCTCTATTTCTTCTTTTGCTATGGGGATTCATTTTAAGAATTTCCTTTTAAAATTAAGGCAATAACACTACTCTGTTCCTGTATTTCTTAGCAACACCTTCACTAGGATATTGTCTCTCTCCTGGGTCTTTCTTCTCCAGATGCACAGTTATGATTTATCCAGAGGTAAATGGAAATAGTAGGAGCAATACACAGAATTTTTTATTGTTTCTTGTAAACTCAAGCACTTCATTTTAGGAGCTGCCGTACTATTTTAGGAATTGCTGTACTAATGTTCAAAATTTATTTACATATTTTGGATGAAAGAACTTTGTCACTTCAGTTGGGCTTATTAGAAGAGGGAAAGAGTTACTTTTTACCTCCGCCGTATTTCACATCATTTACTATAACATTCACGAGTTGCTGAGGTTTAAATAAGCAAAGATTATCTCAAAATGAGACCTGGAAAGGGCAATTCAAGTCTCTCATCCACTTTCCTTTTTGGCTTTTCAGCCAACACTTTAGTCTAAAACATATTTTATAATCATTGATCCTGTGTTTGTCTTAATAACCAGACATATATTAAATGAACTAGAATTGATTGATCTTTATTTTTGATCTCATATTTTGCATTTCTGGAGAAGCATTTGAAGGGATCAGTTGATGCTATACTTCATTAATTCATTTCCTCTTTTTCCCCTTAATACAGAAGCCCCATTTTCATAAAGTCTAAAAAAATTGGAACATGTATTTTGTTTTTATAACATTGATTAAATGAATATATTTGTTTTGTTTATATATTGTATGTTTGTGATTATTTTTGTTTTTTCAGTAGTGCATAAATTCTTACTTGTGACTTAAAAGTTGTGTTCACCCTTTCCACACATTATTTTTATACTCCTCTCATGTCAAACTTGTGTTGGGCCATGAGTATAAAAGCACATTCTTTGTAGAGAGGTGGATGAACCTAGAGTCTATCATACACAGTGAAGTAAGTCAGAAAGAGAAAAATACCATATGCTAACACATATATATGGAATCTAATTTAAAAATGGTTCTGAAGAACCTAGAGGCAGGACAGAAATAAAGATGCAGATGTAGGGAATGGACTTGAGGACACAGGGACGGGGAAGGGTAAGCTGGGACGAAGTGAGAGAGTGACATGGACATGTATACGCTACCCAATGTAAACTAGATAGGTAGTGGGAAGCAGCTGCATAGCACAGGGAGATCAGCTGGGTGCTTTGTGACCACCTAGAGGGGTGGGATAGAGGGCGGGGGAGGGAGATGCAAGAGGGAGGGGATATGGGGATATATGTATACATATAGCTGATTCACTTTGTTATACAGCAGAAACTAACACAACCTTGTAAAGCAGTTATACTCCAATGAAGATGTTAAAAAAAAAAAGGAATGAAGTACTAATATACCCTAAACATGGATAAACTTTGAAAACATCATGTAAAGTGAAAGAAGCCAGACACAAAGACCACATATTGTATGATTCCATTTATATGAAATGCCCAGAACAAGCAAATCTGTAGAGACAAAAAGTAGATTAACGCCAGCCTAGGGCTGGAGTGGGGAGCTGGAGAGAAATGGGTAGTGACTGCTATGGTTTTTGGGGGGTATGATGAAAATATTTTTAATTTCACAACTTTGTGAATATACTAAAAACCATTGAACTGTATACTTTAAGTGGGTGAATTATATAGTCTGTGAATGTATCTCAATAAAACTTAAAAAATAAATAAAATAAAATAAAAACACATTCCCTCAATTCAAGTAATTACCTTTTGAAAGGTAAGACAGACAATAAAGAGACAATTGCCAAGTAGGGTAATAAGTGTGTTTAGAGGTAAGGATGTGAATTCAATGCTCTGGAAATCATAACATAGGATACCCTATCCAAGCCCCTGGAGCACACAAAACTTGGGTAGGGTGGAAGAGAATGGTCAGGAAAAAATGGCTAGTGGCAGTGACTTTTGAGCAGAGTGCTACAGAGTGAAAAAGAGGAGAGAATATTCTGGGCAGAGGAAAAGCATAGACTCATGTGAGACATGTGATAACATCCTGCATGTAGAGGACTCCTACGTGGCTGAATAGGGTTCACAACAGGTAATAGAAGTCAAGAAACTGGAAAAGTAGACAAGGGCCACATTACAAAAGATCTTGTAAGTCAGGTCAAGAGTTTTGATTTTATGCTGAAAGCAAAGGAAGGGTGACATTAAAGGAATTTAGTAAGTGATGACAGACTCAGATCCTCATCTTCAAAAGTCTTCTCTGACCAAAGTTTTGAAGATAGATGGGGAGTGCAAAAGGCTAGTATTAAAGCAGTAGTTCTCAGTCCTGGCTGTACATTAGAATCACTAGGGGGAGCTTTTTAAAATCCAGTGCCTGGACTCCACCCCAAACCAATTAAATCAAAATCTTTGGGAATAGGGCCCAGACACTGGTAGTTTTTAAAGCACCCCAGCTGATGCAGATGTGCAGACAGGGTTATGATTCACTAAATAAGAGAGAGCATCAGGAAGCTTTTAATTAAAATAGTCTAGAGAAGAGACAGCTGGATGATAGAGAGGTTAGAAGAGCCATTAAGGAGGTTGAATGAATGACTTGGCACCTTGGTTAAAGGATAAGGAAGAAAGAGGAATCAGGCATGATTTGTAGGTTTCTCCTTGAATGACTAGGTAGAGGAACAGATGTGTGTCAGTAATTAGGGGAGAGGAAGGGTGAAGATGATGTGATCAATTTTGGATATGTTGAATATTTAAAAGGAATCTTGTAGGCATTTGGCTATGTGAATATGGAGCTCAGGAGAGAGTTCTTAGGTTAAACACAGATTCGACTATGATCGCTGTATAGGTAGTAAATGAAACAGTATGAACTCACCAGGGAGTGAATGAAACAATATGAACTCACCAGGGAGTGAATGAAACAATATGAACTCACCAGGGAGTATATGTAAAGTGAAAAGAAAAAAGGTCCAAAGGAGACCTGTAGGGGATAACAGTGTTTTAAAGATGAGCAGAGAAGGCTGAGGAGTGGCCAAAGAGGTAGACTAAATAACTTTTTAAAATCTTGCAGTATCAGTCATTGCAAGATTTCAAGGAAGAGGTTTCAAGGAGGGCTCATCAGTGATGGCAAGTACTGAAAGGAGGTCTGGAAAGATAAAGACTTTAGAATCTCTAATGCTGTGGTAATTTGAAGGTTATCGTTAGCATCTTCAAAAGTAATTTCTGTGGCAAAAGTGAAAATTCAATGGATTGAGAAGGGTATGTAAGGTGTGAAAGTGGAAATAGTGGATGTAGACTCTTCTCAGACTTTAATGTGCATACAAATCACTTTTGGACTCTTGTTTAAAAATGCAGATTTGATTCAGTAGGTGTAACGTGTGGGGCCTGAGATATTGCATGTCTAACAAGCTCCCAGGTAATGCTGCAGCTGCTGGTACATAAACCATCCTTGAAGTAACTCTGGTGTAAATCACTCTTTCATGAAGGAGAAAGGATTGGCCAGAGGGGGTGTAGAGCCAAAAGGAAGAATTTTTTATTTTGTTTTCTGTTGTTTTCTTTTTAGATGAGGTTCTAGAGTGAGATGGAAGATACAGAATGGGTAAAAAATGGAATCACTTGTCTTAGGAGGTAGAAGAATTTGGAATACTGAGTACAGGAAGGGAATTAGGCATGAGTAGGGGAGACACTAAACCTAAAGAGAAGAAGGTAAGGAAGACTAGAAATACAGAAAAGTCCATTAGTAGACAGTACCTGGCATTTTGCTTTTTAACCCATGGTTTCTGTTCAAGGAATTATTTATTATTTTTATTCCTTAACTTGATTGGCTAGACTGTGGAGTGTGCTTGTGAGGATACAAGTGAGCCCACTTGGCTTTTCAGGTATAACCTGCATTTTCTGCACTCATCAAATCAAAGTTTGAGTGACGAGGTGTAGGGATGAAATTCAGTGTGTGTTCAGGGCAGGAAAAAATGTCTTTTTTTATTCTACATATTTAAAAATATTTATATTCCAACAAATGCATCAGTTTTGATGTGCAAATTTGCAGTGATGAATGGGTTTTATGTGTGCATTGCATGCTAGTGACATGGTAATGAATCCGCGGTGCTGGAATTTTAATGGTTCCCTTTAGCTCCACTTTAATGACCTCTTGCTGAATGAGCTGTGAGTACTTTATTTGCTACATTTGGCACTTAATTAGTTGAGGGTGGGGCAGGCTGGAGAGTGGGATTATCCAGCGATATGTTGTGTCTCTATCACATTTAAACAATTTCTTTTCTATGTCTTGTGAGTGACCTAAGATTATAAGCTGAAATATTTTTGCATAATTATAGATAAAGCTACTCCCCCAACTTTAAGCTTTCATCTCAACCAATAGTTCCCCCTTGCCAAAGGAAGCCATTATTTTTTTTAAGTTAATTCATTTTAATGACCAAATAAATCACATTTCAATATCTGCCTGTTTATGTAACTAATACAATAACTTACATGTTCCATTATGACTGGATGTTGGTATTTTCTTATAAATCTGTGACTCTCCAACCAGTGGCAAAAATGCAATCCTTTTACCTTAACTCATCTTTCAATATGGGAACCAACACACACTTTCCTATATTTTATAACCAAAACAGAATGAGCTTTTGTCAGAGGACTAACTTATTTTCTCTCTGAGAACATTCAGCATACTTTTAAGGAGGTAATATGATCTTTGACATTCTGTTGATGAGGAAATTAAGAGATCAGCCTGAATTCCTTTTCGAGCTCCTCTCCATATACATGTGACTTTAAGCAAAACATTTTGTCATTTTCACTACTGTAAATTCTGTTTACTGTCTTTTAAACTTCTATATTCCATAGATGGTATTTTTTTCTTAATTGGAAAGTGGCCTTAATAACTTAGAAATGTGTTTAAATAATATGCTGCTTTGTGCTTGCTGTGAGAGAGCATTTTATCTAACATTTTATTATGAAAAATTCCGATACACAGAAAAGTGGAAAGAATTGTCGAGTAAATATCCCTGAACCCACCACCTAGATTGTGCTGTACAAATTCATGCTTTCTCTGCCCATCAGTCCCGACTATTTTCTGATGCATTTCAAAGTAAGTTTAGAGACATCAGTACCCTTTACCCCTAAACACTTCAGCATGCGTATCATTAACTAGAGCTCAGCATTCATTTACAGTTTTTTTTGTTGGTGTATTTGCTTACTTGTATGTCTCTGTGGGGCAAAATGTGCAGAGTCAAAAGTACAAATCTTATGTGTACCAATCAGTGAGTATTGTTGAATGGGTGCACCTGTGCGACACATGCCTCTATCAAGATAAAGAAAAACACTATCACCCCAGAAAGGAAAGAACCTTTGGATGTTAACTAGACTTACTATGGTGATCATTTCACAATACATACAAATATCTAATCATTATGTTTATACCTGAAACTAATGTAAGTTTATATATCAATTATATCTCAATTAAAAATATTAATAAATGAAAGGAAATTTTTTATGTTGGCTTGAATTTTTTTCAGCTGAATTTTAACATGACTGAATATAAGATTGCCAAGTTGTATCACAGGAATAGTTCGTCCAGGGGAATGATATGGATGTCTATATGCTGTTTGTTCATCCAGGCACTGGAATGACTTAGTTCTTCCTAATAGCCTTATAAGATGAGCTTCAATCTCTGACAGAAACATAAAGTAACATGTATTTCACAGACTTTTAGAGCTGGAAAGAACCCCAGGGGTCATCCAGTCTACTAACCCGCTTTGCTTAATGGCTCAGGATTTAAAAAGTTCAATGGTGGGCTTCCCTGGTGGCACAGTGGTTGAGAGTCCGCCTGCCGATGCAGGGTACACAGGTTCGTGCCCCTGTCTAGGAAGATCCCACATGCCGCGGAGCAGCTAGGCCCATGAGCCATGGCCGCTGAGCCTGTGAGTCCGGAGCCTGTGCTCCGCAACGGGAGGGGCCACAACAGTGAGAGGCCCGTGTACCGCAAAAGAAAAAAAAAAAAAGTCCAATGGTGTTACAAAGTGCATAACTGCCTGTCTTTACCCCTGTAATTAGGGGCTAGATACTTTGCCCAGTGTCTTGCGTCCATCATTTCCTTAATCTTCACAGATTGTTAATCTTCTTGTTATTATTATTCCCATTTTACAGAGAGTAAACTGAGTGTGAAAATAGCATTAAATTACTAATCTTTGCCATGTTCAAACTAACCTTAAACGTTAGACTGATATTATAAAATATTTTTCCCTTAGTTATTGGGTCTGGGTCTGTCTTCCGTGAATTTAAAACTAAATACTTGGCTGTTCCTGAATTCCAGTTTTGGGGGGACTTAGAAAGGAAACATATCTTCAAATTAGTTGTAGCAGCTAGGATTTAATCATTTGCCTGTAATTCCCCTCTCTTTTCACCTTTGTGGTCTGAAATGTCTTCTCAGACATTTTATTCTGTGTTCGCACAGCAACCACATTCCTCCTCTCCTGTTCCTAAATAGATCAAACGCCCATTCATACTAGCTACGTTCGACTTCATAGTTAGTATTTGCTTCTTCCTCTTCTTAATGGGTTTAAGTTGAGACTTCTCTTTGCAGAGCTTAACTACAGATAAGACTTCTACAGAACCATGTTTAAATTCCCTGTGGAAATAGGAGGAACATATCTTAATATTTCCTATAATTTGGGTTATTATTATTTTGACTTTCTCTGGTTCCTTATAAGTCTTTGAATGTAAAACATTGAGATATACTCACATTACTCAAGATACAGTTGTATCCTAACTTTATACACGAGTAGAACAATGATGATTTCTTTGTTTTCAGCTCCCTTCTTGATCATGCCTAGCCTTTTGTGGACTATTTTGGCCTCAGGGAACTGTCTGTTGTGATTACCGTATCTTTTTCCTGATACTTAGAAATGGTTCAGAGTTTATTGTCTTAACCTCAGTTGGGAAAGTTTTCCTTACAGTTGACCACAGTTAAATATATGACACTTTTTACCCATTCAAATGACCTCAATAGATTTACCAGTAATTTAACTCTTTAAGCTCAGTATTTTCTACCTGGAATCATTGAAACCCCGTTGAGACCCTCAGAGTGCCCCCACCTAGCAGATTACAAATGTTTGCTGAGATCATTGTCCATTTTGATGACTATAGTCAGTTTTGCAATTGAGGAACTTGAAGTTGTGCCGAAGCAACTTTTGCAAATTACAGTACCTATTTCATCACAAATCCAGGGCTATCACCCATTATTAACTGCTGGTCAAGGTTTGTTTCTAAAACTTAGTCACAGTAACTTCTGATTCTCAGACTGTAACTTGAGTGCAGAAATTGGAACAGAGTTGTTCTTTGTTCTGTAGCAATATGTATTCAAAAAGGCAAACATTTTATTTTTGTAAATAACATTTTTCCCTAGAAGAGATGTTGAGGGAATTAATATCAGTCAAGGTTGTGTATCGATAATCAAACATAGCTAGCTTAAAAACTTGAAGTGAAAGATTGGTTAGTACTCAATCAACTGAACTGTTTCTTTCTCTGCAGTATTGTGGTTCTTGACATGATTGCTTCGTTTCCAGTGTGACACTTCTGGAGATCCGTAAATCAGGACACATGCTGAGTCGCAGTCTATCATCCTGAGTCCTAGCATTCGTTATTTATTCCTTTCATTATCCAGCATCTACTTACTGCACAAATCGGTTGAGAAGCTTATCATGTTGGCCCTCTGAAAGAAGAAGTACACACATTTGGGTAGCTCTTCAATTACCAACATGCACAGATTATCTGAGTTTATAAGCATATATTTTATTATTATTTCACTTTTAAATGTCAGATGAATCTGGTATAAATATAAATCTACAGAATGGGACACAGAACACTGCCACAATATATCTTTGGTCTATCAGTAATATCCTGGATGAAGTGTTGCAAGAGTCGTGAAATCCTGTAGTTTGAATTGTTTCATTCCTTGACAAAACGATATAGATAAAATACTTGTAAATTTTTCTTTTCTATGTATTCTGCAGGGTCTACTCTTAGGATAGCTATATCAATCAATTACACTGCCTTTCTTTTGTTTTTTTCTGTCTGTGCCGCAGGGCTTGTGGGATCTTAGTTCCCCAATCAGGGATTGAACCTAGGCCCTCAGCAGTGAAAGCGCAGAGCCCTAACCACTAGACTGCAATTCCCTACAGTGCTTTTTTAAAATTGCATAACTCATAGCTGCTTCATCAGTCTCTATGTGCTGATTTGTTTCTGTGGGTCTAGTCTGATTCACTGCCCAATGAATATTTCTCAAATGTCCTTTATCACACAAATCTAAGCCCTCAATTTTACTGTGCTTAGCAAAAACCATTGCATCTCTTATCATCATTCATATCTGCCCAAGTGATACATATTTCACACGTTGCAACCCTTTTAGAAAAGATTAATTCTCCAAAGTTGTATGTAAAGTACATTTTACAAGTTGAAAATATATTATTAAATTTTTATTGAAGTACAATATACGTAAGGAAAAGTGCATATAACATAAATGTCTAGCTTGGTGAATGTGCACAAACTGATTACAAGTGTGTAAACAGCACTCATATCAAGAAAAAGAATATTACCGGAACCTCAAAAGTCCCTGTCATGTCTCTTTCAGTGACTACCAGTCCAACAAAGGTAACGGCTATCCTGACTTCTGTAGTCATCTTACTTTTTCCTGATTTTATACATTTTATAAATAGAATAATACAGTATGTCCTTGGTTTTGGCTGGTTTCTTTGCCTCAACCTTACGTTTGTGAGGTTAATACATATCATTGAATATAGATGTAGATATTTAATTCTCGTTGCTGGATAGTATTCTGTTGATAAACTTGCCGCAATGTATTTGTCCATTCCATTTTATAGTAGATGGGAATTTCGGTAGTTTCCAATTTGGGTAATCTTCTAATTTCGTACATGTCTTTTGGTGAATATGCATTTCTCTGGGCTATATACCTGGGAGTGGAATACAAGTCAAATAATATTTTAAATATCTTTGACAAGTTGATTAGAGAAATCTATGGTGTATCCTTTTGTAAAGAAAATAATCTCTCCGTAATTTCTACTCTGCAAAATGGATTCTCACATATGGTTAGTTATTTCACAAGGGGCGATACATCTGCTGTCTTTCTAGTATTCATCGAATTGTACTTATGTTAATAACAATATGATAGTTTATTGTTGTTATTATCCTCTGGAGCTCAGTATGTTTCAAATATTGAAAATGCCCATAAAAATATCATCCAATATACACATGTACTTTTCCATGTTACTCAGTCTAAAATTTAATTAAAAAGACAGACTGAGGCAAAAAGACATGCCAACAGATTCTCTCTGACCTACAGTTTATTTTAAGAATGTTAGAGGTCACTGATTAGTTTTGGCTTACAGGATTCCTCCCCCCCACAGTTATTTTTAATTTATGGATTTTTTTTTTTTTTTTTTTTTTGCTGTACGCGGGCCTCTCACTGTTGTGACCTCTCCTGTTGCGGAGCACAGGCTCCGGACACGCAGGCTCAGTGGCCATGGCTCATGGGCCCAGCCGTTCCGCGGCACGTGGGATCTTCCTGGACCGGGGCATGAACCCGTGTCCCCTGCATCGGCAGGCGGACTCTCAACCACTGTGCCACCAGGGAAGCCCCCAACTGAATCATTTAGCGGTATAGCAGGTTAAGGGCTAGAGGCAGTGGGTTTATGAGACAGAAAAAACATTGTGAGCAATTCTCATATCAGACAAAATAGACTTTAAAATAAAGACTATTACAAGAGACAAAGAAGGACACCACATAATGATCAAGGGATCAATCCAAGAAGAAGATATAACAATTGTATATAATTATACACCCAATACAGGAGCACCTCAATACTTAAGGCAAATGCTAACAACCATAACAGGGGAAATCAACAGTAACAAAATCATAGAAGGGGACTTTAACACCCCACTTTCACCAATGGACTGATCATCCAACATGAAAATAAGTAAGCAAACACAAGCTTTAAATGACACATTGAACGAGATGGACTTAATTGATATTTATAGGACAGTCCATCCATAAACAACAGAATACACTTCTCAAGTGCTCATGGAACATTCTCCAGGATAGATCATATCTTGGGTCACAAATCAAGCCTTGGTAATTTTAAGAAAATTGAAATTGTATCAAGTATCTTTTGTGACCACAGTGCTATCAGACTACATATCAATTACAGGAAAAAAACTGTAAAAAATACAAACACATGGAGGCTAAACAATACACTACTTAACAACCAAGAGGTCACTGAAGACATCAAAGAGGAAATCAAAAAATACCTAGAAGCAAATGACAATGAAAATATGGCGACCCAAAACCTATGGGATGCAGCAAAAGCAGTTCTAAGAGGCAAGTTCAAGCAATAAAATCTTACCTCAAGAAACAAGAAATAATCTCAAATAAACAACCTAACCTTACACTTAAAGCAGTTAGAGAAAGAAGAACAACAACAACCCTAAATTTAGCAGAAGGAAAGAAATCGTAAAGATCAGATCAGAAATGAATGGAAAAGAAATGAAGGAAATGATAGCAAAGATCAATAAAACTAAAAGCTGGTTCTATGAGAAGATAAACAAAAATGAAAAATCATTAGCCAGACTCATCAAGAAAAAAAGGGAGAAGACTAAAATCAATAGAATTACAAATGAAAAAGAAGTAGCACCTGACACTGCAGAAATACGAAGGATCATGACAGATTACTACAAGGAACTCTATGCCAATAAAATGGACAACCTGGAAGAAATGGAAAAATTCTTAGAAAAGCACAACCTTCTGAGACTGAACCAGGAAGAAATGGAAAATATAACCAGACCAGTCACAAGCACTGAAGTTGAAACTGTGATTAAAAATCTTCCAAGAAACAAAAGCCCAAGACCAGATAGCTTCACAGGCGAATTCTATAAAACATGTAGAGAAGAGCTAAGAGCTAACACCTATCCTTCTCAAACTCTTCCAAAGTATAGCAGAGGGAGGAACACTCCCAAACTCATTCTATGAGGCCACCATCACCCTGATACTGAAACCAGACAAAGATGTCACGAAAAAAGAAAACTACTGGCCAGTATCACTGATGAGCATAGATGCAAAAATACTCAACAAAATACTAGCAAACAGAATCCAACAGCACATTAAAAGGATCATACACCATGATCAAGTGGGGTTTATCCCAGGAATGCAAGAATTTTTCAATATATGCAAATCGATCAATGTGATACACCATATTAAATTGAAGGATAAAAACCATATGGTCATCTCAATAGTTGCAGAAAAACTTTCGACAAAATTCAACACTGATTTATGATAAAAATCCTCCAGAAAGTAGGCATAGAGGGAACTTACCTCAATATAATATAGGTCATATATGACAAACCCACAGCCAACATCGTTCTCAATGGTGAAACATTGAAACCGTTTCCACTAAGAGGAACAAGACAAGGGTGTCCACACTCACCACTGTTATTCAACATAGTTTTGAAAGTTTTAGTGACAGCAGTCAGAGAAGAAAAAGAAATAAAAGGAATCCAAATTGGAAAAGAAGAAATAAAGCTGTCACTGTTTGCAGTTGGTATGATGCTATACATAGAGATTCCTAAAGATGCTACCAGAAAACTACTAGAGCTAATCAATGAATTTGATAGAGTAGCAGGATACAAAATTAATGCACAGAAATCTCTTGAATTCCTATACACTAATGATGAAAAATCTGAAAGAGAAATTAAGGAAACACTCCCATTTACAGTTGCAACAAAAAGAATAAAATACCTAGGAATAAACCTACCTAAGGAGACAAAAGACCTTTATGCAGAAAACTGTAAGACACTGATGAATTAAAGATGATACAAACAGATGGAGAGATAGACCATGTTCTTGGACTGGAAGAATCAACATTGTGAAAATAACTATACTACCCAAAGCAATCTACAGATTCCGTGCAATCCCTTTTAAACTACCAATGGCATTTTTCACAGAACTAGAAGAAGGAATTTCACAATTTGCATGGAAACACAAAGGACCCCGAATAGCCAAAGCAATCTTGAGAAAGAGAAATGGAGCTGGAGGAATCAGGCTCCATGACTTCAGACTATACTACAAAGCTACAGTAACCAAGATAGTATGGTACTGACACAAAAACAGAAATGTAGATCAATGGAACAGGTTAGAAAGCCCAGAGATAAACCTACACACATATAGTCACCTTATCTTTGATAAAGGAGGGAAGAATATACAATGGAGAAAAGACAGCCCTTCAATAAGTGGTGCTGAGACAACTGGACAGCTACATGTAAAAGAATGAAATTAGAACACTCCCTAACACTATACACAGAAATAAACTCAAAATGGGTTAAAGACCTAAATGTAAGGCCAGACACTATAAAACTCTTAGAGGAAAATATAGGCAGAACAGTCTGTGACATACATCACAGCAAGATCCTTTTTGACCCACCTTGTAGAGAAATGGAAATAAAAACAAAAATAAACAAATGGGACCTAATGAAACTTAATAGCTTTTGCACAGCAAAGGAAACCACAAACAAGATGAAAAGACCACCCGCAGAGTGGGAGAAAATATCTGCAAATGAAGCAACTGACAAAAGATTAATCTTCATAATATACAAGAAGCTCATGCAGCTCAATATCAAAAAAATAAACAACCCAATCCAAAAATGGGCAGAAGATCTAGATAGGCATTCTCCAAAGAAGATATACAGATTGGCAACAAACACGTGAAAGAATGCCCAACATCACTAATTATTAGAGAAATGCAAATCAAAACTACAATGAGGTATCACCTCACACCCGTCAGAATGGGCAACATCAAAAAGTCTACAAACAATAAATTCTGGAGAGGGTGTGGAGAAAAGGGAACCCTCTTGCACTGTTGGTGGGAATGTAAACTGACACAGCCACTATGGAGAACAGTATGGAGACTCCTTAGAAAACTAAAAATAGAGCTACCGTATGACCCAGCAATCCCATTACTGGGCGTATACCCTGAGAAATCCATAATTCAAAAAGAGTCATGTACCACGATGTCCATTGCAGCTCTATTTACAGTAGCCAGGACATGGAAGCAACCTAAGTGTCCGTCGACAGATGAATGGATTAAGAAGGTGTGGCACATATATACAGTGAAATATTACTCAGCCATAAAGAGAAATGAAATTGAGTTATTTGTAGTGAGGTCGATGGATGTAGAGTCAATCATACAGAGTGAAGTAAGTCAGGAAGAGAAAAACAAACACTGTATGCAAACACATATATATGGAATTAAAAAAAAAAGGTTTTGGAGAACCTAGGGGCAGGAGAGGAATAAAGACACAGATTTAGAAAATAGACTTGAGGACACGGGTGCTGGGGGGAGTGTAAGCTAGGAGGAAGTGAGAGAGTACCATGGACATATATGCAGTACCAAATGTAAAACAGATAGCTAGTGGGAAGCAGTCACATAGCACCGGGAGATCAGCTCGTTGCTTTGTGACCACCTAGGGGGGTGGAATAGGGAGGGTGGGAGGGAGACACAAGAGGCAGGGTATATGGGTATATATGTGTACATTATAGCTGATTCACTTTGTTATATAGCAGAAAATAACACAACATTGTAAAGCAATTATACTCCAATAAAGATGTTTTAAAAAAAAGATTAAAAAATGAAAATGTCGGGCTTCCCTGGTGGCGCAGTGGTTGAGAGTCCACCTGCCGATGCAGGGGACACGGGTTCGTACCCCAGTCCGGGAACATCCCACGTGCTGCGGAGCGGCTAGGCCCGTGAGCCATGGCCGCTGAGCCTGCGCATCCGGAGCCTGTGCTCCGCAATGGGAGAGACCACAACGGTGAGAGGCCCGCGTACCGCAATAAAATAAAATAAAATAAAATGTCAAAGAAAAAAAAATGAGGGAAATGTGAAAGACTTAATCCAGTGTTCAAATTATATAGACCTGAAATGCAATAAAGAGACAATTATTGCTTTTAGAGAAGAAAGACTCAAGGTCCTGGCTAGGGGTTAACTTTGAAAGTAGTATTTTTACATCTTTCTAAAAAGGAAACATGGATATTTGAAACAGTATACATGGACAATTCATTTAGCAGTTATCAAAAGTATACCAAGTGCCAAGCACTGAGCTGTGCCCTGAGAAATTTTTTAATGAATAAAATTCTAACTTAGACTAGGTTCCCTCAGAAGCTGACCTTGAAACAATGATTTAAGTAATGGTGATTTACTTGTGTGGTGGTCCCTGGAAGTACCAGTAGGGGAGTAGGACAGTGAAATGTGTAAAGGAAAGAAGCCAATAATTGAGCCAGTTACTGAGCAGGTTATTGCTGTGGGCAGCTAGAGGGCAGCCCCAATGAATGAAGTGTAGGAGATAGTGAAAAATGCACCTGACAGTTGTCACCAACAAGGGGCAATTATCTCCCCCCTCTCATCCATCATTGGCTGATTGACTTGTCAGTTCTCTACAGTAAGATTTCTACCACTCTTTAGCTGTATGGTCTTCAGGAAGTTGCTTGTGGTCAAAGCCAGTGGATACTTTCGGCATGGGCTTTGGGAAGTCTGACTGCTTGGGTCTAAGTGTTGGCTCTTCCACTCACTATCTGTATGACCTTAGGCCAGTTCTTTAACATGGCCCCTATTTCTTCATCTGTTAAATGAGGAGAACAGCAACAACAATAACAACACAAGCAATTATACCTACCTCATAAGATTTTCATGATGATTAAATGAGTTAATACAGCTAAAGAGCTTAAAACAGTGCCTTGAGCAGAGTGGGTATTCAAATAATGTTTTATTATGATTTTTATTAGCTCTTGTGACATCTATGGTATTTAAAATGTTAACCACGCTTGTGTTTGTGAAATTTTCTCTTATCCACATTTCTATGGAAGGGCACTTTCCAAGTGATCCTCCTGCCTCTCTAGCCGTTCATCCATCTTATTGACTATTGACACTGTATTCTGTGTTTATGTGTTATATTTTTCAAGACTCCATCTTTAACCCTCTTTTGCTCAATCTATACCCCATACCAATGAGAATGTGTTCCTCTTAATGGCTTCAGTTTTTACTTCTCTCCAGTGATTTCTAATCTTGGATTTCTCTGTCTTCCAAAATATGCAGCTATACCATGGCACCTTCAGTCCAGCTGACTAAAATGATAGTCCTATGTGAAAGATCCTCAGAACTTTTCACTGAATAGGTGTAGGATTGAACTCATTATCTTTTCCCTAGAACTGTTGATCTTTATTCCTTGAGTAGATGGTAAATAACACTTCCATCTAACAGGTACCAACCAACTGGAAGCCAGGGAATCTGTCTTAGACTCCTTTGTTTCCCCAGTTCTTGGCCTAATGCCTGGTATCCAGTAGCTGGTAAATAAAAAGGTAACTGGCAGGATGGATAGATAGGTGTGAATGGAGGGGTAGCTAGATTGTTGAGTGAGTCTATAACTATAAATCTGTTTCGTTAAGTATTATCTCATGATCAAGTACAGTTGAAGGTCAAGGATGAGAAAGCACATCTTTAGTGGGACACACACCCAGTAAACCATTTTCTCTTGCTAAATTGTACACACATGACCCCTTTGGGATGAAAACCTCCATTGCTGTGATTGAACAGGCATTCAAATGGTATGTTTGTCTGAAATAATGTTATAGGCTATAAAAGTTTCCTCCTTTTTCCACAATTAAGAAATATCTACCCACATGATAGGAGAAACTACTTCTTTCTCATATCAAGTGATGGCCTAAAAATATAGATTATGTCTACCCTATTGAAATGAATTTAGGATGTAGAAAATATTCACTGGCATGAATGCAAATGGCTTACCATGTTTTTGTCAAAAATACTAGGCGTTCTAAACATTTTAACAGCGTAGTAAAATGTCACTAATTAAGGCTGATTAAGGCAAATTGTAATCATCGGCTTTTAGAGGAAAGTCAATTTCATTATTTGCAAATACATGTAATACGTATATAACAATAGGCCAAGAAAAAGAAGAGGTGCCAGCTATGCATAATAAAGTAGCCTGCTGGGATAATTTGGAAAATGGTTTGTAATTGTGTTATTAGTTGTTTCTATGATTGATAAGAAAATATTCCAGAACACTTAAAGACTCTTTTACTAATATTTTAAATAGCTTTTTTTATAATAGCATTTACACTAGTAGTTTTGTAAACTAAAGATTAAATAGACTAATAATTGTAGATCTCAACTATAATGAGTGCTATACTACCCAGTGGGTGAACAACAGCAATGCAACAAGAAAAAAAAAATGGTGCTCAAAGATTATAAGGAGTTATTGACATTTAAACAGGTTGACATGTTAACCAAAGTTGGAAGATGATATGTTGACTGGATTTGCAATGCATAGCAAACACCCAAACCAAAATGAAACTGATAAAAACAGTACCTGTAATGAATGTCACTTACTTGGTTTTACCTATTCTAGGTACCACGTTCTTTAATTCATGTCACAATCAGTAGTCTTGTAGGGTCTGTTTAGTACTGATGGTTATTTACAAAATATCTCAGGTACTTCTTTAACTCATAACTTCTTATAACTTTAGGGAGGCAACAGCAATTTTAATTAAGAAAGACCAAGCTTATGTCATGAAATAAGAAGCACAGGGGCTTCCCTGGTGGCGCAGTGGTTGAGAGTCCGCCTGCCAATGCAGAGGACATGGGTTCGTGCCCCGGTCCGGGAAGATCCCACATGCCGCGGAGTGGCTGGGCCTGTGGGCCATGGCCGCTGAGCCTGCACGTCCGGAGCCTGTGCTGTGCGATGGGAGAGACCGCAGTGGTGAGAGGCCCGTGTACTGCAAAAAACAAAACAAAACAAAATAAAAAATAAAAAGCGCAAGACTGTGCCGTATACGTTTTATTTGTCCATTGCCCTTCTCTACCTCGCTGTCTACTCTGGGTGGTTGATCTGTGTCATCATTGGTCTCCCATGCCCTCTGGCTTCCAATTGGTTTAGCCACTGGGGAGCCCTGGTAGGAAATTGAAGAGAGAGGGCGGAGAGGTCAGGGTATTTATTCTTCTAGTTCCCTACCTGTGAATTTGCTTCAGGCTGACTCTGTCCCTTGATAAAAGGTTACTGCTCTTCTCAAGGTGGTTTCTCCTCATGATTCTCAGCTTCTGGCCACTTCTCCCTCCCCTGATTTCTTGGGCCTAGATGTACTAACAGCTCCACTGCTGCAAGGCCTAGTTTCTTATATTAAATTTGGTGATTTTCCTACACTCTGATTATGTTATAATTTGTTCCTTTGTCAATAAATCTCTCAGATTATCCAGGCCAGATCACAGAGGAATATGTGTATCAAGCTAAGATATTCCAGAGGACCGTGGGGAGACATTGAAGGGTTTAAATGAGAGAGTGGGGTGATCAGATTTATATTAGTTATTACTATGTCTACAGTGTAGAAGTTACATTGGAAAGTGGAGACTTGAGGCAGAGGAACTATGTACAGTCTATTGCAAACATGTAGACAGAAAATGTTGGAGCTTTGCCGTGGAAACGTGTGGAAAGAAGAAAGGAGTTCTGTATGAGAAAACTTAGTAACCAGTTATATATGGTGTTTGGTGAGGCTTAGGGAAAAATCTAGAATGTCTGTCAGATTTCCTGCTTAAGGAGTAAAGTAAGTGGTGGTTTTATTTCCTGTTTTCTATGGCATTATTTCCATTTTATGAAATCAGCTTAAAATGAAGATTATGTGGTGCTCAAAGAAAAGAAAAAGCAATCTTGTTATGTTTATTTTTAATATTCTAAAATAAAGTATTCCAGAGCAACATCTATAGGGAATCTCCATCTTTGACTCACAGTGATACCAGAAAATAGCCTCGATGTAAGCCTGTCCTACTTACAGAATATAACTGTCATTGTTACAAGAAGTTTCCAATGTGCCTATCTGGTCTTGGATTGCCGCAGAAAAAAAGTTTTGAGAGCAAGTGGTTTATTTGGGAGTTGAGAGAAATATCAATAGGGGAATGAGAAAATGAGACAGGTAAGGCAAGACAGCCAGTAAAGGATGGTACATAATCAAACAGTTTACCACCATGACCCACTAGAGCTTTATCCCACTGGGAGAACTCTGGAACCCTTATAAATCACATACCTCACAGATATCTCCCATAGCAAAAGCATGCTAGAATATTCATACCCTAATGACTACCATCAGTCATTGGTTACAGGCTGTTCCTGGGAGGTAAGGTGGTGGGAGACTGGGCAGGGGAGCCTCAATTCCTTAATGTATCTAGCCTACCACTTAGATGGCAAAGCAAACTTTATGACAACACAAAGCCTACAAAGAATGAAATGTCAGTGATGGTATTGGAGGTCAGGCTGTTGGGCAATGAAGTGATAAGGGCAAGGAGATGTGGGCATTCTGCTATAGGAGCTTTCGGAAAGATTACTCATATTTGGCTCTAAAGATTAAGAAAAGACACAGTAAGAGAGGGCAGACAGCAGAAGCAAGAAGAACTACAATCCTGCAGCCTGTGGAACAAAAAATACATTCACAGAAAGATAGACAAGAAGAAAAGGCAGCGGGCTATGTACCACATGAAGGAACAAGATAAAACCTCAGAAAAACAATTAAATGAAGTGGAGACAGGCAACCTTCCAGAAAAAGAATTCAGAATAATGATAGTGAAGATGATCCAGGACTTCAGAAAAAGAATTCAGAATAATGATAGTGAAGATGATCCAGGACTTCAGAAAAAGAATGGAGGCAAAGATCGAGAAGATGCAAGAAATGTTTAACAAACACCTAGAACAATTAAAGAACGAACACCTAGAAGAATTAAAGAACAAACAAACAGAGATGAACAATACAATAACTGAAATGAAAAATACACTAGAAGGAATCAATAGCAGAATAACTGAGGCAGAAGAATGGGTAAGTGACCTGGAAGACAGAATGGTAGAATTTACTGCCATGGAACAGAATAAAGAAAAAAGAATGGAAAGAAACAAAGACAGCCTAAGAGACCTCTGGGACAACATTAAACGCAACAACATTCACATTATAGGAGTCCCAGAAGGAGAAGAGAGAGAGAAAGGACCCGAGAAAATATTTGAAGAGATTACAGTTGAAAACTTCCCTAACATGGAGAAGGAAATAGCCACCCAAGTCAAGTCCAGGAAGCGCAGAGAGTCCCATACAGGATAAACCCAAGGAGAAACACACCGAGACACATAGTAATCAAATTGACAAAAATTAAAGACAAAGAAAAATTATTGAAAGCAACAAGGGAAAAACGACAAATAACATACAAGGGAACTCCCATAAGGTTAACAGCTGATTTCTCAGCAGAAGCTCTACAAGCCAGAAGGGAGTGGCATGATACATTAAAAATGATGAAAGGGAAGAACCTACAACCAAGATTACTCTACCCAGCATGGATCTCATTCAGCTTCAGTGGAGAAATCAAAAGCTTTACAGACAAGCAAAAGCTGAGAGAATTCAGCACCACCAAACCAGCTCTACAACAAATGCTAGAAGAACTTCTCTAAGTGGGAAACATGAGAAGAAAAGGACCTACAAAAGCAAACCCATAACAATTGAAAAAATGGTAATAGGAACATACATGTGGATAATTACCTTAAACGTGAATGGATTAAATGCTCCAACCAAAAGACACAGGGTTGCTGAATGGATACAAAAACAAGACCCATATATATGCTGTCTACAAGAGACAACTTCAGACCTAGGGACACATACAGACTGAAAGTGATGGGTTGGAAAAAGATACTCCCCACAAATGGAAATCAAAAGAAAGGTGGAATAGCAATACTCATATCAGATAAAATAGACTTTAAAATAAAGAATGTTATAAGAGACAAGGAAGGTCACTACATAATGATCAAGGGATCAATCCAAGAAGAAGATATAACAATTATAAATATATATGCACCCAACATAGGAGCACCTCAATACATAAGGCAACTGCTAACAGCTCTAAAAGAGGAAATCGACAGTAACACAATAATGGTGGGGGACTTTAACACCTCACTTACACCAATGGACAGATCATCCAAAATGAATATAATTAAGGAAACAGATGCTTTAAATGACACAATAGACCAGATAGATTTAATTGATATTTATAGGACATTCCATCCAAAAACAGCAGATTAAACTTTCTTCTCAAGTGCACATGGAACATTCTCCAAGATAGAGCACATCTTGGGTCACAAATCAAGCCACAGTAAATTTAAGAAAATTGAAATTATATTAAGCATCTTTTCTGACCACAGCGCTGTGAGAGTAGAAATGAATTATTGGGGGAAAAAAACGTAAAAAACACAAACACATGGAGACTAAACAATATGTTACTAAATAACCAAGAGATCACTGAAGAAACCAAAGAGGAAATCAAAAAATACCTAGAGACAAATGACAACGAAAACACGATGATCCAAAACGTATAGGATGCAGCAAAAGCAGTTCTGAGAGGGAAGTTTATAGCAATATAAGCCTACCTCAGGAAACAAGAAAAATCTCAAATAAACAATCTAACCTCACACCTAAAGGAACTAGAGAAAGAAGAACAAAGAAAAACTGAAGTTAGTAGAAGGAAAGAAATCATAAAGATCACAACAGAAATAAATGAAATAGAAACAAAGAAAACAGTAGCAAAGATCAATAAAACTAAAAGCGAGTTCTTTGCCAAGATAACCAAAACAGATAAAACATTACCCAGACTCATCAAGAAAAAGAGGGAGAGGACTCAAATCCATAAAAAGAAATGAAAAAGAGGTTACAACAGACACCACAGAAATACAAAGCATCCTAAGAGACTATTATAAGCAACTCCATGCCAATAAAATGGACAACCTGGAAGAAATGGACAAATTCTTAGAAAGGTATAACCTTCCAAGACTGAACCAGGAAGAAATAGAAAATATGAACAGACCAATCACAAGTAATGAAATTGAAACTGTGATTAAAAATCTTCCAACAAACAAAAGTCCAGCACCAGATGGCTTCACAGGTGAATTCTGTCAAACATTTAGAGAAGAGCTAACACCCATCCTTCTCAAACTCTTCCAAAGAATTGCAGAGGGAGGAACACTCCCAAACTCATTCTGTGAGGCCACCATCACCCTGATACCAAAACCAGACAAGATACTACAAAAAAGAAAATTACAGACCAATATCACTCATGAATATAGTTGTGAAAATCCTCAAGAAATTATTAGAAAACAGAATCCAACAACACATTAAAAGGATTATACACCATGATCAAGTGGGATTTATCCCAGGGATGCAAGGATTCTTCAATATATGCAAATCAATCAATGTGATACACCATATTAACAAATTGAAAAATAAAAACCATATCATCATCTCAATAGATGCAGAAAAAGCTTTTGACAAAATTCAACACCCATTTATGATAAAAACTCTCCAGAAAGTAGGCATAGAACAAACCTACTTCAACATAATAAAAGCCATATATGACAAACCCACAGCAAACATCATTCTCAATGGTGAAAACCTGAAAGCATTTCCTCTAAGATCAGGAACAACACAAGAATGTCCACTCTCGCCACTGTTATTCCACATAATTTTGGAAGTGCTAGCCAGAGCAATCAGAGAAGGAAAAGAAATAAAAGGAATACAAATTGGAAAAGGAGAAGTAAAACTGTCAGTGTTTGCAGATGACATGATACTATACGTAGAAAATCATAAAGATGCCACCAGAAAACTACTAGAACTAATCAATGCATTTGGTAAAGTTGCAGGATACAAAATTAATGCACAGATATCTCTTGCATTCCTATACAATAATTATAAGAATTCTGAAAGAGAAATTAAGAAAACACTCCCATTTACCGTTGCAACAAAAAGAATAAAATATCTAGGAATCAACCTACCTAGGGAGACAAAAGCCCTGTATGCAGAAAACTATAAGACACTGATGAAAGAAATTAAAGATGATACAAACAGATGGAGAGATAGACCATGTTCTGGGATTGGAATTATCAATATTGTGAAAATGACTATACTACCGAAAGCAATCTACATATTCAATGCAATCCCTATCAAAATACCAATGGCATTTTTTACAGAACTAAAACAAAAAATCTTAAAATTTGTATGGAGACACAAAAGACCCCGAATAGGCAAAACAGTCTTGAGGGGAAGAAAACGGAACTGGAGGAATCAGACTGCCTGACTTAAGGCTATACTACAAAGCTACAGTAATCAAGACAATATGTTACTGGCACAGAAACAGAAATATAGATCAATAGAACAGGATAGAAAGCCCAGAGATAACCCCACACACCTATGGTCAACTAATCTATGACAAAGGAGGCAAGAATACACAATGGAGAAAAGACAGCCTCTTCAATAAGTGGTGCTGGGAAAACTGGACAGCTACATGTAAAAGAATGAAATTAGAACACTCCCTCACACCATTCACAAAAATAAGCTCAAAAGGCATTAGAAACCTAAATGTAAGACTGGGCACTATAATACTCTTAGAGGAAAACATAGGAAGAACACTCTTTGACCTAAATCACAGCAAGATCTTTTTTGATCCACCTCCTAGAGTAATGGAAATAAAAACAAAAATAAACAAATGGGACCTAATGAAACTTAAGAGCTTTTGCAATGCAAAGGAAACTACAAACAAGACGAAAAGACAACCCTCAGAATGGGAGAAAATATTTGCAAATGAATCAACAGACAAAGGATTAATTTCCAAAATATACAAACAGCTCATGCAGCTCAATATTAAAAAAACAACCCAATCCAAAAATGAGCAGAAGGCCTAAGTAGACATTTCTCCAAAGGAGACATAGAGATGGCTAAGAAGCACATGAAAAGCTGCTCAACATCACCAGTTAGAATGGGCATCATCAGAAAATCTACAAACAACAAATGCTGGAGAGGGTATGGAGAAAAGGGAACCCTCCTGGCACTATTGGTGGGAATGTAAATTGATACAGCCACTATGGAGAACAGTATGGAGGTTCCTTAAAAAACTAAAAATAGAATTATCATATGACCCAGCAATCCCACTACTGGGTATATACCCAGAAAAAAACGTAATTCAAGAAGACACATGCACCCCAATGTTCATTTCAGCACTATTTACAATAGCCAGGTTATGGAAGCAACCTCATTGCCCATCAACAGATGAGTGGATAAAGAAGATGTGGTACATGTATACAATGGAATATTACTCAGCCATGGAAAGGAACGAACTGGGTCATTTGTAGAGACGTGGATGCTTCTAGAAACTGTCATACAGAGTGAAGTAAGTCAGAAAGAGAAAAACAAATATCGTATATTAATGCATTTGTGTGGAACCTAGAAAAATGGTACAGTTGAACCGGTTTGTCGGGCAGAAATAGAGACACAGATGTAGAGAACAAACATATGGACACCAAGCAGGGAAGGTGGTGGGGAGGGGAGTGGTGATGGTGTGATGAATTGGGAGATTGGGATTGACATATATACACTAATATATATAAAATGCATAAGAACCTGCTCTATAAAAAAATAAACTACAATTCAAAAAAAAAGAGTAGTTTAAAGATTGCGGGAACATCCTTGGTTAAAAATGGAAATTAAGATGTGAACTACATCACTAGGAAGAGCATGAAAAGATAGATTCAGGGGAACCTGTTTGTGTGGATGAAAAGGAGAAGAAGGCATATGATTTAGATATGTCCTACTTGGGGCTGAGTAAATGGTTATGACATTTGCAGTTAGGAAGTGAGAAAAATCAGGTTAGTCAACGTGTTGGCACAGTGACTGAGGAAGAGAGAATAAGTAACAGGCTCTTTTTTTAGAAAGAAATAGTTCCTTTTCTATAGGTTCTGTTTTAGACATGTAGTGCTTGAGATGCTTTAGGGGATATTATGTGAAAAGGTCTTGCATTCAGTTATACAACTGTGTTAATGTACTATGTTAATAAATGTTTTATCCTGCTTTTAAAACTAAAAAAAGAGGAATAGACACAGTTAAATTTTCACATGTACTATTGATGTTCTAGATCACCTTCAGGAAGTTGGTTTAACAAAAACTTATGTTTGCCTTTGAAAAAAGTAAGAAATTCCATTGTCCATCATTCTAGCTGTAACACAATGAGCAATTTCTTTTATAAGTAATATAAAATGTGAGATAATATTTGGGTGTTAAATTTCAAATGTCTTCTCCAGAGTAACATTTACTCCCATGTATTCATTTTTCCTTCTTTTCCAGTTGAAAGAATTCAGAGTCAGTGGGATGAAGTACAGGAACACCTTCAGAACCGGAGGCAACAGTTGAATGAAATGTTAAAAGATTCAACACAATGGCTGGAAGCTAAGGAAGAAGCTCAGCAGGTCTTGGGGCAGGCCAGAGCCAAGCTTGAGTCATGGAAGGAGGGTCCCTACACAATGGATGCAATCCAAAAGAAAATCACAGAAACCAAGGTTAGTATCAAAGATACGTTCTTAAAATAAAATACACTGGATAAAATTATACCATGGATTAAAATCTACTGATTTTTAATGTTAATTTATGAAAAGAAAGCAAGCTGAAATGAACAGTAGTCTTTGCAGTCAAAGTAAAGTAGAGATTAGAGGAAAATTGATGGCTAATATCAATGTTAAAATTAATTTTGTTTAATAAATTAGATACAATGGTGTGGTTTTCACATTGCATCATCTTTTAAGATCTCTTCAAAATTGTTGCGCGTACTTCTGTAGTATCATGAAGTCAATCAGGTGGACTTAATTCCTTCTTAGAAAAAGTAACAGGTCTACTCCTTCCTACTTTATTTGAGGGCACTGAATGGAGAAGGGAAGGGTGGATATGAGAATAAGGTAGGGATAAGGTGTACTCTCACTTTCTCCTCCCATTTTCTGACCTCCAGCCCAACTTCCCTTCTTTCTCTTCCTTTTCTTCTTCTTCCTCTCCCCCCCCCCAACCAAACTTCATCATATATTTGTCCACTTAATAGTCTAGAACTTTTCAGGATAAATGAAACAGAAAAAGGAAGGGAAAGGAAATTTGTTTGACTGTGTATTATCAAGCAGCAGGCGTGGTACTTTATAAATATTGAATCCTTTCAAACCTCATATTTATAGGTCAGTTTGGAAGGACCTTAAATGCTAAACAATGGGTAGTCCTTCGGGGATTTTAAGCAGAGAAGTGGCATAGTGAGAACTTGGTCACATTGAAGACCACACTCTATAGGGTTTTTTTCTGGTAGGAAAAGGCCTTCTGCTAAACACGTATTTGAATCTCAGATTGCCTATGTCATCTGAGAAAAAAGCCATATAGTTTTCTTGCATGGAATGGCCCCCATTTCTAAATTAATCATTGTTTAGACTATGCTGAGTCACAGAGCGTATTTATTTACACTAGGTTTATTTGAAAAATAAACCCTGAAATCTCAGTAGCTGAATACAATGGTGATTAATTCCTTGGTTGTGTCCTAGTTCAGTAGAGGTCAAAGAACCCTTCTTGGGAGCTCTCTCCTAAATGGTGACTTGGGGGTCCAAACTTTTCTAATTTTATCAAACTATAATTTTAAAATCATGGCTGCCCAAAGTCACCACAGAAGAGTAAGAGAGAATGTGGTCAAGACATGGGGTTTTATGGCCAGGCCTCGAGATTATGGACATCACTTCCACCCAAAACCCATTGACCAGAACTTGTTCCCAATTTAATTTCAGGAAGAATAAATGGGAATAATGAACTAGTGAGCTTTTAGCCAGTCCTTGTCATAGCTAGTTTTCCAAAGGGTCTGAACAGCAACGACGACAGGATTTTTATTATATGACAAGAATGTTAGAAAGCCACATAGGATTTTACAAACGTATCAGTACCTTTGTTGGAGGCAACATCTAGATGAATAAAAATTCTCTCTTTCACAAGATACTTTTTACCACTAAGATTTTCTCCCTTTGATGAGCATAGATGAATTAGGAATTTCTAATGATGGTTTGGCCAATTTTTCACTTGACTATGTGAAACAGAATCCGTGTGGTTATTCTTGAGGGTTCTGGTCTTATCCATCATGTACGCAGTATGTTATGCTATTTCTTTTTTCCTCTCAAAAATTTAGGGTTCTGTGAATCTAGCGGATCACGGAACAAAGTGGTTAATTGGTCAGGAGGAATTACCAGGGAAAAATAATTTGGATTGGACCCTTGAGTTAGATGAGGGAAAGGAGAGATGAGAGGCATATAGAGACAGAGTTGATCAGGGCAACAAGACTCTGAAATTTGGCAATTGAGAAATACTCTTTTTTTTTTTTTTTTTTTTTTTTTGTGGCACGCGGGCCTCTCACTGCTGTGGCCTCTCCCGTTGCGGAGCACAGACTCCGGATGCGCAGGCTCAGCAGCCATGGCTTACGGGCCCAGCCGCTCCGCAGCATATGGGATCTTCCCAGACCGGGGCACGAACCCGTGTCCCCTGCATCGGCAGGCGGACTCTCAACCACTGCACCACCAGGGAAGCCCGAGGAATACTCTTAAAACATACAGGAATCCTACAGTGATAGCAAGAAGGATTGGGGTTTAATAGCTTTTGGAAAAGCAAGGAGCTTTAAATAAGAGACAGAAAGAGTTGCAAAAGAAAGTATGAAAGGAGGAAACAAAACAATTTTTTCATCAAAATGAGTAAGGTGTTTTGGACACCTGAAACAAAGACAAGATTGTATTATATTTGCTATTCTTGTCAAACTTTTGAAATAAAAATTTGCTTTTGAATAGTCCATCTAAAACTGCATCTTAAAAATGGCTCAGCCATTATCTTTGGAAACTTATGTTTTTGTTTGTATTATATGTTTAGGAATTTAATGATATATATTGCTGTAACTTCACTGTAAGTTCCTAACATAAAGAAGACTAAAGCTGTAATTTTCCTGTCTATTTCCTAAATGACATATGCTAAAACTAAAAGTAATACTAACCCTAATAACTAACATTTAGTGAGTACTTGGCTATTTGTCAAAAACTGTACTAACCACTTCACATATATTGGCTTATTTCATCCTCCCAAACACTTTCCATGAAAAGTACTATTATTGTTCCCTGTTTACAGATAAGTAAATTGAAAGCCTAGAGAAGTTCAGTAACTCCTCTTTAAAAGCAGCGGAGTTGGGATACGAATGCATAGCAATTACTCTTTTTTTTTTACATCTTCATTGGAGTATAATTGCTTTACAGTGGTGTGTTAGTTTCTCCTTTATAACAAAGTGAATCAGCTATACATATACATATATCCCCATATCTCCTCCCTCTTTTGTAAACGACCTCACAGATTTCCTCCTTAACCGGTTGTCTGTGTGGCTAAAACAAATCAAGAAAACACCCTGAGGATCAGAAAGGGAGACCATTGTAGTTGTGAACTGACAAATAAGATTATATTACTGATAAGCCAACAGGTGGAAAATGAAAGCAGTGAAACAGTATACCAGGGAGAAGTTTTCATATTTTGTTTTACTGTGAAAAACTAAAAAGATAATTGCAAATTGTATTCCATTTTTAATGAAACTACAATGTTTAATTCTTATAAAAGGAGCCTTATAAAATCAGGGAGCCTTAAACAGTGGAGGGCTGCCTTTATGTCTAATGTGTTATCATTCCTGAATGATATTAGCTGGCTTATCACTTACAATTTTATTTGAGGAAGAAAGTGTGAAAATAGACATATTAGACAATGGTTAATTTGACAAGGATCTCCTTGCTCCATGAATTCTTTCTTAGTCTATGTGTCTAAGGTTAACAAGAGAGCTTGGTGAGCCTCGTAAGGCAGTCATCAGGCTGTCTCTATAGAATTGGAGAGCTGTGATTACAGCAGCCAGCCTCCTTTGGAGCAGCATCGCTGATGACTGCCCTCCCTGTGGCAATGAAATGGTTTCAAAGCCAACCACCACACCGTTCCACTCTTTGAAAACTTAAACCAGTCACCATACCTGAGCTAAAGAAAAAAATCACTCATAATTCTGATATTTTCATGATTCATAATTGCTAGCCTCTGTCTATAATCTCTTCCATTTCTTTTTTTCTTTTTCTTTTTTTTTTTTTTTGGCCCCACCACACGGCTTAAGGGATTTTAGTTCCCCGACGAGGGATTGAACCCAGGCCCTCGGCAGTGAGAGCATGGAGCCCTAACCACTGGACTGCCAGGGAATTCCCCTCACTTCCATTTCTTATCTACATATTTTTAATTGTCTTCATAATGTAGATAAAATTTTGAATTCTGATTTTAAAGTTAGTATTATATAAATATATATGTTGCTACATAACTTTGAATAATTATCATTTTTAATTATAATATTTCATTAAGTTCCATCTTTCACCATTTCCCTACTAATTAGACACTTAGAAAACCTCCACTCTTGGTTAGAAAAAATAGTGGAGAAAAAATTGGAATAACAACAGCCCCTTCACAAAGTAGAACTGAAATCTGAGATAGCATCTGGGAAAAGTCCATCTTGAAAGCATAGACAAGGTGGAAGGAGATAGAAACAGTAAGTATTTGGCAAAAGAATAGACTGTAGATAGCCCATCGTGTCAATAATTAATGAGTAGATCATTAAATGATGCCCATAATGTATGTTCAGTTTCTTTCTTTCCTATATAACCCTTAATTTTTTGGAAACAAAAACATAAGTTGAGTAAGTACTTGATTTTGATAACTGCATGGCTTCATTTGCTCTTCTACATGGTCCTAGTAAAACAATAATGCTCTTTTGAGATAGAAAGACAGATATTAGGGGAAATCATACAGGATTTCCATCCTAATCAGAAAGCCTGCCAAAAGGCTATGGCAGAATCCTATGAGAGATGATGCCATTTAACTTTCATAAGAGGTCAGATGGTATGCCTTTGGCACCTAAAACTGCCAGCAATGGTCATCATGGGGTTTCTTTTTTTTTTTTAACATCTTTATTGGGGTATAATTGCTTTACAATGGTGCGTTAGTTTCTGCTTTATAACAAAGTGAATCAGTTATACATATACATAAGTTCCCATATCTCTTCCCTCTTACGTCTCCCTCCCTCCCACCCTCCCTATCCCACCCCTCCAGGCAGTCACAAAGCACCGAGCTGATATCCCTGTGCTATGCGGCTGCTTCCCACTAGCTATCTACCTTACGTTTGGTAGTGTATATATGTCCATGCCTCTCTCTCGCTTTGTCACAGCTCACCCTTCCCCCTCCCCATATCCTCAAGTCCGTTCTCCAGTAGGTCTGTGTCTTTATTCCTGTCTTACCCCTAGGTACTTCATGACATTTTTTTTCTTAGATTCCATATATATGTGTTAGCGTACGGTATTTGTCTTTCTCTTTCTGACTTACTTCACTCTGTATGACAGACTCTAGGTCCATCCACCTCATTACAAATAGCTCAGTTTCGTTTCTTTATATGGCTGAGTAATATTCCATTGTATATATGTGCCACATCTTTATCCCTTCATCTGATGATGGGCACTTAGGTTGTTTCCATCTCCAGGCTATTGTAAATAGAGCTGCAATGAACTTTTTGGTACGTGACTCTTTTTGAATTATGGTTTTCTCAGGGTATATGCCCAGTAGTGGGATTGCTGGGTCATATGGTAGTTCTATTTGTAGTTTTTTAAGGAACCTCCATACTGTTCTCCATAGTGGCTGAACCAATTCACATTCCCACCAGCAGTGCAAGAGTGTTCCCTTTTCTCCACACCCTCTCCAGCATTTATTGTTTTAGATTTTTTGATGATGGCCATTCTGACAGGTGTGAGATGATATCTCATTGTAGTTTTGATTTGCATTTCTCTAAGGATTAATGATGTTGAGCATTGTTTCATGTGTTTGTTGGCAGTCTGTACATCTTCTTTGGAGAAATGTCTATTTAGGTCTTCTGCCCATTTTTGGATTGGGTTGTTTGTTTTTTTGTTATTGAGCTGCATGAGGTGCTTGTAAATTTTGGAAATTAATCTATTGTCAGTTGCTTCATTTGCAAATATTTTCTCCCATTCTGAGGGTTGTCTTTTGGTCTTGTTTATGGTTTCCTTTGCTGTGCAAAAGCTTTGAAGTTTCACTAGGTCCCATTTGTTTATTTTTGTTTTTATTTCCATTTCTCTAGGAGGTGGGTCAGAAAGGATCTTGCTGTGATTTATGTCCTGGAGTGTTCTGCCTATGTTTTCCTCTAAGAGTTAGATAGTTTCTGGCCTTACAGTTAGGTCTTTAATCCATTTTGAGCTTATATTTGTGTATGGTGTTAGGGAGTGATCTAATCTCATACTTTTACATGTACCTGTCCAGTTTTCCCAGCACCACTTATTGAAGAGGCTGTCCTTTCTCCACTGTACATTGCTGCCTCCTTTATCAAAGATAAGGTGACCATATGTGTGTGGGTTTATCTCTGGGTTTTCTATCCTGTTCCATTGATCTATCTTTCTGTTTTTGTGCCAGTACCATACTGTCTTGATTACTGTAGCTTTGTAGTATAGTCTGAAGTCAGGGAGCCTGATTCCTCCAGCTCTGTGTTTCGTTCTCAAGATTGCTTTGGCTATTTGGGGTCTTCTGTGTTTCCTTACAAATTGTGAAATTTTTTTTCTAGTTCTGTGAAAAATGCCAGTGGTAGTTTGATAGGGATTGCATTGAATCTATAGATTGCTTTGGGTAGTAGAGTCACTTTCACAATGTTGATTCTCCCAATCCAAGAACATGGTTTATCTCTCCATCTGTTTGTATCATCTTTAATTTCTTTCATCAGTGTCTTATAATTTTCTGCATACAGGTCTTTTGTCTCCTTAGGTAGGTTTATTCCTAGATATTTTATTCTTTTTGTTGCAGTGGTAAATGGGAGTGTTTTCTTGATTTCACTTTCAGATTTTTCATCATTAGTGTATAGGAATGCCAGAGATTTCTGTTCATTAATTTTGTATCCTGCTACTTTACCAAATTCATTGATTAGCTCTAGTAGTTTTCTGGTAGCATCTGTAGGATTCTCTATGTATAGTATCATGTCATCTGCAAACAGTGACAGCTTTACTTCTTCTTTTCCAATTTGGAGGGATTTCTTTTATTTGGCAGAATCTTGGTTTATTTCACAACCTGTTTCCCGGGCTCTTAAGATTGGTCCAAACTTGCCAGTGGATTCTTTGGAAAAATTATTTCTTGATGATTTTAAACTTTCTTTTCCAGTGTAGAGAGATTTACCCAGGCTCAGAATTTTCATTTATTTTTTTCCCCTTTCATCCTTTGAAAGAGAAATTCCTTTTTTTGTCTCTCTTGTGATTGCTTTTGTGTCAAATTCAGCATAAAAGCTTTTCAAACGTGACGGCATTAGCTGTTTTGTGCTTGGCTGAGCTAAGAGTACATGAATTCAGTAGAGAAGTGAAATCTTATTTGAGCCTAGCTGATTTAGCTATATAATACTTAAAACTATCTGAGGTGAGAAACCCAATAGTTTATCAAATTATTAAATAAAGATTTCCAAGGCTGCAAAATATCTGTGTTTTGAAGACATTCTTTAGGGAACTTGAAGTGTAGATACGCTGTAATCATGTAATTAATTTTAAAAGTTGAACTTGTTATATGTAGTAAATCTGATAGCTATTTGAGGATTGCAAATTATTTTACCAGGGAAGAAACTAATCAGAGAGAACTTTTTTTTTCAAATATGGAATTAGAGCCTTGTCATTTTCATTATTTGAGGGGATGGGTGGCATTAGATAGTATCCTTATCTACCAAAAAGATATATGCAGTAATGGAAGCTAAATTCTCCTTTCATACATTTTATTTACTCTTAGGATGAGCACAAAATTAAATCAGCAAATTGACCCACCCTGGTAGTTTGAGGTTTGGATTTCTGATACAGTAATGAAAAACATTATCAGAAAACTTCTTCGTAGGACCTGCCATTTTTTCATGTAGTTTCTTTATTCCCTTTTGTTCTCCCCTAAAGATCCCACATGATTAAGAAGAAAGAATCAATAACCTGATAGTCCTTTTCCTCCCAAAGTATGTATAAAGCTATTAAATTTCTCAAAGCACACAAACAGAGTGCTTCCTACATCACTGATAGAGCACAGGAAAAATAATGGGTGGTTTTCCAGATACTGCTATAGTATATAAATATTTAATGCAGAGTCACAAAGACTTGGATAGCATTATGCTCTGATTGCACCATATTTTGCCTTATTTCCTTTACACACTTTAACTTATTCCATGCTTGAAAATATAATGTGGCAACTCTGTAAATCCACTCCTCCATAAAAGCAGCAAATGCAAAATTGTTAAAATTGCCCTTTCTAAACTCTGGAAATTAACCAGAGGTTGGCAACAATATGTAAACTACTGAACTTCACTAAGAACAGCAGGGTTTGAGGGTTTTTAACTTGGCCTTTTCCCATCAGTTTCTCCCAGCTACACAGTAGCCTTAAAAATTAATAGTCTTACAGCTACCAGAGAAAAAGAATAGAACTTGTATTGAGCATGTTTTCTGACCACAACAGTATGAAACTAGAAATCAATTACAGAAAGAAAAATGAGAAAGGAACAAACATTTGGAGACTAAACAATAGGCTACTAAAAAAGTAATGGGTCAATGAAGAAATTAAAGGGAAAATCAGAAAATACCTCAAGACAAATGAAAATGGAAACACAAAACTCCAAAATCTATGGGATGCAGCAAAAGCCGTTCTAAGCGGGAAGTTTATAATGATGCAGGCCTTCCTCAAGAAAAAAGAAAAATCTCAAACAAGCAACCTAACATACCATCTAAAGGAATTAGAAAAAGAACAAAGAAAGCCCAAAGTCCTCAGAAGGAAGGAAATAATAAATATAGGAGAAGAAATAAATAAAATAGAAACAAAGTAAAACAAAAAAATAGAAAAGATCAGTGAAACCAAGGGCAGGTTTTTTGAAAAGATAAACAAAATTGATAAACTTTTAGCCAGGCTCACCAGGAAGAAAAGAGAGAAGACTCAAATAAACAAAATAAGAAATGAAAGAAGAGAAATAACAACCAATACTAGAGAGATACAAATAATCTTAAGAGAATACTACGAACAGTTATACACCAACAAATTGGACAACCTAGAAGAAAATGGACAATTTTCTAGAAACATACAACCTGCCAAGACTGAATCAAGAAGAAACAGCCAATTTGAACAGACCAGTCACTAGTAGTGAAATTGATTTTCTAGTAAAAAAAAAAACCAAACCTCTCAGCAAAGAATAGTCCAGGACCAGACAGCTTCATAGGAGAATTCTACCAAACATATTAAAGAACTTAAACCTATCCTCAAACTATTCCAAAAAATTGAAGAGGACAGAATACTCCAAAATTCATTGTATGAGGCTGCCATTACCCTAGTATGCAAACCAGACAAAGGCACTACAAAAAAAAAAAAGACACGAAAATTATAGGCCAATATCTTTGATGCATATAAATGCAAAAACCTCAACAAAATATTAGCAAACCAAATCCAACAATGTGTAAAAAGGATCATACATCATGATCAAGTTGGATTAAGGATGGTTCAGTGTTTGCAAATCAATATAATATACCACATTAACAAAAGGAAAGATAAAAAAACACATGATCACCTCAGTAGATGCAGAAAAAGCATTTGACAGAATTCAACATCTGTTAATGATAAAAAACAAACAAAAACTCTCAACAAAGTGAGTATAGAGGGGACATATCTCAACATAATAAAGGCCATTTATGACAAAGCCACAGGTAACATCATACTCAATAGTGAAAAGCTGAAAGCCTTTCCTCTAAATTCAGGAATAAGACAAGGAAGCCTACTCTCACCACTTCTATTTAACATAGTATTGGCAGTCTTAGCCACAGCAATCAGACAAGAAAAAGAAATAAAAGGCATCAAAATTGAAATGAAAGAAGTAAAACTAACTATTTGCAGATAACATGATGCTTTATATAGAAAACCCTAAAGTCTCCACCCAAAAACTAGTAGAACTCAGAAATGAATTCAGCAAATTTGCAGGATACAAGAGTAATATACAGAAGTCTGTTGCTTTTCTATATACTAATAAATATTGGAAAGAGAAAGTTAAAAAAAAATCCTGTTTAAAATCACATCGAAAAAGAATAAAATACCTTGGAATAAACTTAACCAAAGACATGAAAGACCTATACTCTGATGAAGGAAATTGAAGATGATGCAAAGAAATGGAAAGATATTTCATGCTCTTGGATTGGAAGAATTAATATTGTTAAAATGGCCATAGTACCCAAAGGAATCTACAGATTTAATGCTACCCCTATCAAAATACCCATGACATTTTTCACAGAACTAGAACAAATAATCCTAAAATTCATATGAAACCATAAAAGACCCCAAATTGCCAAAGCAATCTTTAGAAAATAGAAAAAAGTTGGAAGTATCACCTTCTCGGACTACAGTAATCAAAACAGCATGGTATTGGCACAAATAGACACGTGGATAAATGGAACATAGTAGAGAGCCCAGAGATAAACCCACACACCTATGGTTAATTAATCTATGCCAAAGGAGGCTGAAGTATACAAGGGAGAAAAGACAGTCTCTTCAACAAGTGGTGCTGGGAAAACTGGACAGCTACATGTAAAAGAATGAGATTAGAACATTTCCTCACACCATATACAAAAATAAACTCAAAATGGATTAAAGACCTAAATGTAAGACCTGAAACCATAAAACCCCTAGAGGAGAATATAGGCAGAACACTTTCTGACATAAATCATAGCAACATTATTTTTGGATCTCTTTCCTAAGGCAAAAGAAATAAAAGCGAAAATAAGCAAGTGGGACCTAATTAAACTTAAAGGCTCTTGCACAGCAAAGGAAACCGTCAACAAAATGAAAAGACAACCTACAGACTGGGAGAAAATATTTGCAAATGATGCTACTGACAAGGGATTAATCTCCAAAATATACAGACAGCTCATACAGCTTAGTATCAGAAAACCAACCCAATCAAAAAATGGGAAGAAGACTTGAGTAGACATTTTTCCAAAGAAAACGTTCTGATGGCCAATAGGCACATGAAAAGGCACATTTGCTAATTATTAGAGAAATGCAAATCAAAACAGCAGTGAGATAGCACCTCACACCTGTCAGAATGGCTATCATCAAAAGATCTACAAATAACCAGTGTTGACAAGGATGTGAAGAAAAAGGAAGCCCTTTGTACACTTTTGGTGGGTATATAAATTGGTGCAGCCACAATGGAAAACAGTATGAAGGTTCCTCAAAAAACTAAAAGTAGAACTACCATATGATCCAGCAATTCCACTCCTGTGTACATATCTGAAAAAAATGAAAACACTAATTTGAAAAGATACATGCACCCCAGTATTCATAGCAGTGCTAATTATAATTACCAAGATATGGAAGCAACCCAAATGCCCATCAACAGATGAATGTATAAAGAAGATGTGGTACACACACACACACACACACACACACACACACACACACACACACACACATACATACATACATACATACATACATACATACATACAATGAAATATTAGTCATGAAAAAGAATGAAATTCTGCCATTTGTAGCAGTGTGGATGGACCTAGAGAATATTATACTGAGTGAAATAAGCCAAACAGAGAAAGACAGTGTGTATTACTTATATGTGGAATCTAAAATATATTACAAATGAATGTATATGCAAAACAGAAACAGACTCACAGACTGAATGTTTTCCCCTGAGATCAGGAACAAGATAAAGGTGACTGCTCTCACCACTTCTATTTACCACGGTACTGGCAGTTCAGGATGGGAAAATAGGCAAGAAAAAATAGATAAAAATCATCCAGATTGGAAAGGAAGAAGTAAAACTATATCTATTTGCAGATGACATAATCTTGTATATAGATGATCCTAAGGAATACACTAAAAATGTAATTCAGCAAATTTGCAGGATCCAAGATCAAAATGCAAAAATCAATTATTTTTCTATACACTAGCAATGAATAATCTGAACAATGAAATTCAGAAAATTTTTTCATTTATAATAGCAACAAAAAATAAAATAATTAGGCATAAGAGAAATGCAACACTTTTCCATTAACAACTACAATGCTGAAAGAATTTAAAGAAGATTTAAATAAACGGAAAAGCATGCCATATTCCCAGATCAAAAAACTTAATATTGTTAAGATAGCAATATCCCCAAATTGATCTACAGACTCTATGCAATTCTTATCAAAATCCTCACTAGTTTTTCTGTAGAAATAGACAAGTAGATCCTAAAATTCATACTGAAATGGAAGGGACAAAGAATAGCCAAAGCAACCTTGAAAAAAGCACAAAGTTGGAGGACACACAGTTCCTAATTTCAAAACTTACTAGAAAGCTACAGTAATCAAGACAGTGTGGTACTGACATCAAGGTAAACATATAGATCAATGAAACAAAATGGAAAGTTCAGAACTAAATCCTTGCATTTATGGTCAATTGATTGTTGGCAAGAGTACCTAGACAATTCAAAGGGAAAAGAATATTTTTTCAAAAGTTCATGCTTGCATAACTAAATGTCCACATACAAAATAATGAAGTTTGACCCTACCTCACACCATACAAAAAAATTAATTCAAAAATGGATCTTAGAGCTAGATATAAGAACTAAAATATTAGAACTCTTATAAGACAACATAGGAGTAGAATGGGGCTTCCCTGGTGGCGCAGTGGTTGAGAGTCCGCCTGCCGATGCAGGGGAACACGGGTTCGTGCCCTGGTCCGGGAAGATCCCACATGCCGCGGAGCGGCTGGGCCCATGAGCCATGGCCGCTGAGCCTGCGCGTCTGGAGCCTGTGCTCCGCAACGGGAGATGCCACAACAGTGAGAGGCCCGCGTACGGGGGGGGGGGGGGGGGGGGGGGCGGGGAGGAGAGCAGGAGTAGAATGAGTTAGGCAGTGTTTTCTTAGACATGACACCAAAAGCAAAGTGACAAGAGAAAAAATATATAACTTGGGCTTCATCAAAATTAAAAACTTTTGTGCTGCAAGCAATATCATAAAGAAAGTAAAAAAGATAACCCACAGAATGGGAGAAAATATTTGCAAATCATATATCTGATAAGAGACTTGTATGCAGAATATGTAAAGAACTCATAACTCAATAAGAACAAGAAAGACTCAATTATAAATCAGCAAAGGATTTTAATAGACATTTCTTCAAAGAAGGTGTATAAGTGGCTAATAAGCACATGAAATGATGGTCAACATCAGTCATTATTAGGAAAATACAAATGAAAACCACAATGAGATACCACTTCATATGCACTAGGGTCATACTTGAGTAGGTATGTCAGTCAGGATAGGCTAAATTATGCCACAGTAACAAACTATCCCCAAATCTAGAGACAACACAAAGTTTGTGTTTTATTCATGTTCCATGTCCACTCTAGATTGACAAGGGCATTCTACTTAGCTTAGTTATTCAGGGAGTGCAGCTAATGGGAGCTGCATCTTGATACATACTTCTCTGATCAGAGAGTCAGGAAACATAATGAATGATGCCACTGGCTCTTAAACCATCTCCCTGGAAGTGACGTGTAGCCAAAATCAGTTATGGTATCATCCCTAATTCAGTGGGGGTGCAGCTGTGTAATCCTCTGGTATGAAAAAGGCTCCGAATGTCTGTGAACAATAATGTAGTCTACTGCAGTAGGTTCATGGGATTTGAAAATAGCCGAGAAAATGCGACTTTCTGGGGATCTGTCCTCTGGCTTTCTCTCTAGAATCATTTCCACCCAACCATGTCCACACCCTCTCAACCAGACTTCTCTTAGATGCCTGGGGTAGCTGGGTGATTTGTTAATTACAACACTGCTTAAGTCTTTTAATAAAGTCAGCAAATTAAAAAGAGAGCCCAGATAAAGAGAATGCTTTCCAAAATGTCATAATGAAATTAACGTAATGAAGCACTTGGAGGGCTCTCCTCCGTTCTTTTTGTATAAAACTTACTCCAAAGACGCTGGAAAAGAAAGGGGGCCTGAAAAGTAAAGAGGAGGGAAAATAAATTGTATGCCATTAGTTTAATTATAAAAATTCATTACATGAAGTCATGTAAGACAGAAAATAATGGAACTCTAATGGGTTGGCCGATAACACATTTACCAGCCTGCTCTCAGCTTGTAGTCATTGTTGAAAGGACAAAAAAGTAACAACTTTGGTATGTAGTCCTCAGAGCTATTGAAAAGATTAATCATTTCCAGTAAGCTGGAAAATGAGGGCCGTTTTCTCAAATAGTATCCCCTGTATAGTGTTACCTTCTGAAATAGAGTTGCTTGGTAATGTTAGAGGTTTAATAGATGAGTCTTGAAGTTTATGGTGAGAGGCTTTACTTTTGAAATAGATTCCTTACAGATATTTTAACATTTCTATTATATATCCATAAAGAGGTTTTCTAGGTCATTTTAATTCACACAAGCAAGAAAGAAATTGTATTTCTTTTTCCCAATAAATATGTATAGAACATTAATTTATACTTAGGAGTAAACTGTTTAGTGATTTTTTTTTAATAAACCAAATATGTATTTTTTTCTGCTGTCTTTGTTTAGCAATGTCTTACTTTATTATATACAGTAATTTTCCAATCATGCTATAATCATCAAGGAGACTATTTTATATTCTTCAAAATTCAATTATAATAAATCCAGCCATCCTCCTTAAATCCTTTTATGTGGAAGCATATCTTCTTTAAGTAGATTGAACCCTAAATATTGAAGCCAAGAAACCTGCATTTTTGTGATGCCTCTTTCACTGACAAGCTATGTCACCTTCAACAAGTCACTTAACCTTTCAGGGTTTTTGTATGGGCAGTTATGGGACTGGGTAAGAGCAAAGGAGATAACGAAAGGTCAAAGTGGATATTTATGTAAGGATCATATATTTGAGGGCCTTGTAGTCCAAGGAAAGAGGTTTGGACTTTGTCTTGCAGGTAACAGGGAGCCATTGAAAGGTTTTACAGAGGAATAATGTTATATTTCCATTTCAAAAAGATCCCTTGAGCAGCTATACGTGGATGGAAGGTCTAGAGTAGAGGGAAGGAGCCAATAAAAAGGTTATTGCAGAGTCCAAGTAAGAGTCGATGAGGGCTTAAGTTAAGGCAGTGGCAATGGAGGTAGAATATTTGGATATAAGGGAAAATTATGGTACAACTTCTATATGGATGTGCTCTCTGCCTCTTCTTCCAGTTGAGGATCCACTTGCACTGCAGAAGGAGAAGGTTGAGCGAGGGACAGAACCTTGGGGAACACCAACATTTAAGGGACAGGCAGAAAAAGAAACACTTGAAGCTTAAGAGTATATAGAGGACACCCAAAGAGAGGGGACCAAGGAAAGATAGAGCCTCAAGAACAGAGCAGTCAATAGCACCAGTTGCTGCGTACAAATCAAGTAAATGAGAACCTAAAACTTTCCACAGACAGTGACCATTGGTGACTGAATCAGTTAAATATTTTCACAAAATTGCTGCATGACAAGCATCTTCAAAACGCCAGTGGCAAACAATAATAAGCATTTCTTTCTTCGTGAGTTTGCAGCTCGTCTGGGGTGGCACTGCTTCACACTGCAGGTTGATTGGGGTAGCTCTCGTCCACACGTCACTCATCCTTCTCCAAGGATGAGCAGGCTAGCCCAGGACACGTTTGTCTCACGATAATGGCAGAAGTGCCAAAGGGCCAGCCCCACTGCAGAAGCATGTTTTGAAGCCTCTGCTTGTGTCACTTCTATTAACATCTCGCTAGAATTAGGCAAAACAAGTCATATGGCCAAGCTCATTGTCAAGGGCAGGGAAGTAAACTGCCCCTTGTAGCAGGAAACTCAAAGTTACATAGCAAAGGGCATGGATACAAGGTGGGGTAAAGAATTGAGGTCAATAATCCGATTTTCCAGAGCGACTTGTTTCAGAATAGTTTTAGTGAGGTGGTGATGGCAGAAGCCTGATTTTGATGAATTATAAAGTGGCAGGAACGTAATCAAGTTGAGGCAATGAGTGAGTATTTGCCTTCTGAGGAGCTTAACTGTGAAAGGAAAGAAAACGATGCAGGTTTTGTTGTTGTTTAAAGATGGGTGAGAGACTCATGTTTGAAAGTTGTAGAGAAAGACCTTGCAGAGAGGCAAGAGGTTGAAAAGACACAGAGAAGGGAGTACGTGGAGGGGGCGGGGGAGGGGGAGGACGAGGGAGTGTCCTTGAGCACAAGAGTCACCTCTTGCTCTGAGGCTGGAGAGAAGGATGCAAGATGTGAAATCTGATATTTCATGAAATTTATGCTTGATGTTAAATTGCCCCTGTGTAATTATAGGTAGGGTCATTTGCTGTGAGATTTCTTCCAGTTTGTATCATCAGGGTGCAGTTTAGAAACCACACAAAATGTTTCAAGTAGAGGGAATTTAAATACAGAGGACTGGTTCCATGGCAAATGAAGGAGCTGAGAAGTCCAACAGGAGATACGCAACTCAGAGTTTAGTGACATCGGGAAGCTGTTACCACTTCGAGGGTTGGAGAGACAACACGTGTCACCAAAGCCCAGAAGCCAGAGCCATCTGGTGCTAACTTGACCACTGTGTGGGCTGCACAGCAGTACTGAAATTACAGAGAGAGGGTCTGTCCAGTGGGAAATGGAGACACAAAGAAGATACTGCCCACATAGAGAGAGGGAGAGATATACTCTAGTTTCAGCCTTCCTCTGGCTCTCTCACTGGCCTAACCATCTAGAAGCCAGCTAGCAAGAAATCCTGGGATTTGCTGATCCCCTAAAGTGGTTAGTCCATCTGCAATACTGAGCAGAGTAGGAGAGGGGCAGAGAATGGGTCTAAGAGCTAATAAGCTCTTAGCTGTTAGCTCACAGAGCTAATTTTTTAAAATGAATCTCTTAGTTCATGCATGCAAACACAGTATCTAAGGCAAAAGGAGAAAACCCAGTATGTAGAACTTTTTATCTGTAAATATATTAGGATCCTGTTTTATAAATTTCCAAGTGTCAATGAGAAATTAATCAGTCGACCTAAGAAAGAAATGGAAATTTTTATTTGAGCCAAATTTGAAGATTATGACCTGGGAAGAGCATCTCAGAAAGCTCTGAGAACTGTTCCACTTGTCAGAAGTCAAGGCACAGTTATATAAGTTTTTTGAGACAGAGGGCTATACATCAAATGACGTATTATCGACCACTTATATAATCCAGATCTAAGCATAATTGTGGTGGATCACATGACCCCTTCCAAGATCAAGAAGGAATGTTAAAAACAAAAAAGGAAGGAATGTTATCTTTTAAGGAGTTGTTTTGTTGATGCTGGGAGAATGCTGCTTGTTATGGTTGAGCAGGTATTCCTGCGGATGGTGGGGGGGGGGGAGGTTTGGTCGATGCATAACGCAGATACACAGTGTACAGTGCAGGCAGAGACATGGCCAAAGGGCAGAGAAGAATTTTTATATTTAAAATTTTCTTGTCTTTTCATAAAATATGAATTGTATTTCACACAAGCAATTTGATTTTGATTTTGACCTCATAACAAATGTGAGGCATAGTAAGCAGCCTAAGTAATCCCATCCTATTTTACAGACAACAAAACTGGAACTCAAAGGTTAATGACTTTAAAATCAAACTGCAAGACAGTGGCCAATCAAGCCTTCCTGGGAAGATGCCTCTTCATTACTCTGCATTGCTTTTTATGATGCTCCTTTGAGTCAGGGCCATTAACTTTTTTAAAATCGAGTTCACCTGAAACAAACCTGAATTTCACTTGTAGGTGAATATCTCAAAACACATTTTATAAGAAAACTTAAACAATACTCAACTTTAAAATTTTAATTGTAGGTCTACATACTCACATTTATCTTCTAAATTAAAGGGAGACTTTTAGAGGTGCAGCGTTATAGACAATGTTTTTAAAACAGTGGGTCCCTTTCTTTCATTCATTAGAGGCTCACCCTGTGGTGGCTGTAGTATGGTTCATTTAAAAATAGCAGCAGTAGAGGACTTCCCTGGTGGTCCGGTGGCTAAGGCTCCATGCTCCCAGTGCAGGGGGCCCAGGTTCGATTCCTGGTCTGGGAACTAGATCCCACATGCCACAACTAACTAAGACCCAGCGCAACCAAATAAATAAATAAATATTTTTAAAAAACTAGCAGCAGCAGTAGTAGTAGTAATCGTAGTAGTAGTGGTAGTGGTGGTGGTGGTGGTGGTGGTGGTGGTGGTGGTGGTAGTGGTAGTGGTAGTAGTAGTAGTGGTAGTAGTAGTAGTAGTAATGATGGTGATTCTAACCAATACTTATTTAATGCTTTGGGTATGCCAGGCACCACTCTAAGTGTTTTCCCTGCATTTTATAAATTAATCCTTATAATAATCTTTCAAGGTAAATACTGTTAATATACCCATTTAATAAAGGGGGAAACTGAGGCATAGAGAGCATAATTAACTTTCCCATTTGTCACATAACTAGTAAGTGATCAAGTCAGGATTCAAACCCAGCAGGCTCATTCTGTTGCCCAGACTCTCCAATCCTCTTTCTCTTCCTCCCTTGTTTTCCCTTGTATCGGGTCAATATTCCTAAAAAGAGTTCTTACAAAGAAAAAAGAAAAGGCAAACACTGAAATTTAAAAATTTTAATACTGAAAATTCTTGAAATGAATTCAGGTTGTCCCATAGTCCATAATCATTTTTTCTGCCTTAAATACTGTGTATAACTACCAAGCACATATTGTAGCAGCATCATATGAGGTTTGAATATGAAATATTTCTTTCCTGGTTGGGGACACAATCTCTTGGGGATTGAGCATTTTATATTCTTCATAAAAAACACATACACACATATATATATACACCCACAAAATCATCTTTTTTTTATAGGCTAGTGCTCACAATATTTTAAATTTCTTCACACACCATGATCACTACACGATTCCCTGTAGAGTATACAGTTGTAAATGGAATTCAGAACTAAAAAGAGTATGTGAATTCTATTGTATTTTTGAATTTAAAATTCTTCTGTGGTCTGGAGTTGTCCCAGTAGTAAATTTCACAGTAGTAGGCAAAGCTGGTCAAGGTCAACGTTCCTGCTGTGAATGACACTTGGTTAAAGCCCAAGGTGGTCAACATATTATTACCTTAGGAGGAAGGGAAACCAGTCTGTTCTGGTGAATGTCTTTAAGAAGGGAGAAAGGGGTGCTGCGGTTGAGAACCTTTGAGTTCAGATAAGGGCCTTAGCCCTGTCAATGTTAGTCAAGGTCAGTGGGATTTTTTTCTTTTTAATCCTACATCACAGCAAAATCTGAGCTGTATGCAGTGAAGGATAGCATTCAGCCAAGATTTCCTCAGGTATAAAAATTTAAATTTCAGTGTGAATACAAATTTGAAGAAAAATATATGGCTTGCGTATTTTTGCCTTTCATGCATTAAAGTATACCAAAAAACTGTGGTTTGAAGTCAAGCCTTACTCCTTTACTACCTTTTTACTATGAAGTGTCTAATTAAACTTTAAACTGCTATGTCCTTCAAGATTTTGGAAAATCCTAGCATACTTTTCAGCTTCTACTTTTAGGTATTTTTTATGATCTATAGATTAGAACCAAAGAGTGTATCCTCTTATATCTAGACTTTTCAAGTAACAACCCATGAGTGAGGGTTGACTTCCAAGATCATTTGTCTTTTCTTAGATAAAATAAATGATTTTAATTATATTTATTAAAATTTTAATTAACATTTTATATTGCTAAATCTATACATATATGCTCTGATGTTGGTTCATAATAGGTATTTCTTTAGCAGTTGCATTTTTCTTAAAAAGGAATTGCCTAACTGAAAGGTAACTAAGTTATTGGTGTCAGTTTTGTAGAGTCTTATGCTGCCAATTAGAGATTTAATAGATGATAGATAATAAGCTCGTCTTTTAAAATGCAGATACCATCTTCTGGATAATAAGGACCAATTGGTCTTTCATATCTTAGTATACATTACTTTTTAACACTATAGGTTAAAAGTGGCTTCAGTGAAGAGGGAAAGGGAAGAAGATGTAATTTTGTACTGTAGGAAATTTCTAGAAAGGGAAAGACTTTGGTGTGTGTGTTTCACCTCAGGAGGGCTTTTGGACAGTGTGAGGATATAAAAAGTGGAAAATAGGAACTGCAGGGCTTGATAAAAGGTGTATATAAGAAAAGGCAGGAATTCCACAAGGTTAAATTGTAATTGCTTTATAGTACAGCGAGTACACTGTGTGCCTTTAAAAATTGTCTCTCTTTTTATTTTTATAGCAAAAGTTAGTGATACTGGCTTTAGCTGCTTCCTACTAGCTCTGTTATCTGGGTCTATTTGCTATATGCAATAAATGCAATTATTTCGTTTGATTCTAGAATAGGATGTTCTAATTAACTGAGAAATGCCAGATTATATACTGATTATAGATTTTCAGGGAACAGGAGTGTACTCATGTATACTGAAACTATGTTGAAAAGTACGAGTGTTTGATTTTTATTACCATAAATCATATTAACATAAAAGAACAAATACTAAAACAAAAATGAGTACTCTTTTCAGAAACATCAATTAGTTTCAATTTTCTCTTTTACCCTTCCAATTTATGTCAATGTACTCTTACAGATTTAAGAAATACAGTGAAGGTAGAAATTGTGTTCTTTTCTTTTTTGTGTGATTTCTGTGCACATTTACTGCATATTAGACCATTGGGTTGATGTATTGCCTTATTTTAATATTCTCTCATTAAACATTGAAATTGTTTCTCATTTTTTTACTATCTTATTAATGAAGATCTTTATTCCTATAATGTACGTCCTTTCTTTTAAATATTTTACTGGGAGAAAATACTAAAATTAGATTACTGGGTCAATGGGAATAAGCGTTTGTATGTCACTTGATATATATTGCCAAATTGTCCTAATAGATGCTGCTCCCATCAGTAGTATATGAATGCGCTAGTTTGGCTACAGTCTATCCAGCTTTGGATTTTATTTTTTTAAACTTAATTGGTGTCAAATTGTAATACTCTTATTTTTTCATGTTTTGAAAGTTGATTTTTTTCCTTTTCTTTAAAAACTTTTTATTCTTTCTCTTGTTTGAATTGCTTGTTACTATTCCTTTGTCCATTTAACCCACTATATTGGATTTGATATAACTATCTTTGTAATTTAATAATACCGTAATGCTTGGAAACCTCGTCCATGCACTTGAAGCAATGTTTAATAGAAACTTGGGGTTAATATACATCCAGATAAACCTTTCATTGGTTTATTTCTTTCTTGATATATGATATTTCAAGTGATGCAATACATGGTTTGATAATACTCAATTGTTAAAGATAAAAAAAGAAGAAAACATACGTCATTTGGTTTAGCAAAATTCTTATATTTAAAATTTTATTCTGATTTTAAAGTAGGATATTTTTTAAGTATTATGAATAAACTGATCCTTTAAATAAGTTCATAACTAGAATAACAGCACTGTTTTTTTTTTTGATGCCTAATATTTTCCGTATGCAGCTTTAGTTGAATGCCAGTAGATGGCACTAATTACATAAACAATTCAACAAGTTAATGACGAGGAAAAGAACTAACGTGATATTTTTTTCTGTTCAAATTTTGGTATATGTCACATACTCAACAATTATTTGAGAGCTTATTTTTATAGTTTGTTCTCTCCCATGATAAAAACAATTAAGCCAAGTTTGTTTCCAATTAATTGCTACTAAATTGAGATACCTGATACTGATTATTGCTCAAGAAGCTGGATTTGAAAAGTTTTGTCATGAAAAATGGGTTAGCTTATACTATCATGTTTGAGTGAACTACACACGGTAGATTAAAAGCAACCGTGTAGACATGCTCTGACCCGAGGATTCAGAAGCTGTTTATGAAGCATTTTAAGAAAGTGCAACTAGAGATTTCAGAGAAAACTGACATTCGTTCTCTTTCCCATGTGTATCTATAGCAGTTGGCCAAAGACCTCCGCCAGTGGCAGATAAATGTAGATGTGGCAAATGACTTGGCACTGAAACTTCTTCGGGATTATTCTGCAGATGATACCAGAAAAGTACACATGATAACAGAGAACATCAATGCCTCTTGGGCAAGCATTCATAAAAGGTATGAACTATATTATTTCTAAAACTATTTGCTGATTCTAATGATAGGGTAGTGACACTGGGTGGATAATGCAGATTTGTTTTCCCATCCTGCTAAACCAGGGCTTTGGGAGGATCCAAGATGACAAATGCCAACCAAACTCACAGTCTTGCCTAAGTCCACTTATTTTAAAGATGAGGGACCCGAAGTTGCCCACAGTCAGAAAGGTAGTGACGTAACTAGGCAATTAGACAAAAACAAAAGATTGATTTGTAGCTAAAAGGGCCATTTATTAGTCTGCTTTGAGAACTCTATCCAAAGAAATATTGTTCTATTCCGTCATGCCACAAACTGCCCCATCTTTAGTCTGACAGGGAAGTCACTTTGGGCTTCATGATGGAGTTATAGCTGTCTCTGGTGCCGTCATTGTATCTCCCTCCACACACCCAATGGGAAAATTTGTGTAGTGTAACATGACTCATAACTTCATTTCCCATTATATATCTACGGAAATCAACAGCTCTTAGAGACACCATCTCCTCGAACTAAGTCCTGACTCCTTATTTTTCACTCTTAACCCCTTGTGCTGTTCTTTCATTAGCATTTATCCTAATTATAAACAAAATTATAAACAAATACATGAATTATGTAACTAATTGTTTAATGTTTGTCCTTCACATTAGTCTAACCTCCCTGAGGACAGAGGCTATCTTTCTTATTTGACACATCCTGAACCAGGTGATATAGTAGGGAGCTGGTAAATATTTGTGTTTCTTTAATTGAAATGTAGCTGATGTACAATATTATGTTAGTTTCAGGTATACTGCATAGTTATTTGACATTTGCACTTCTTATGAAATGATCACTATAATAAGTCTAGTAACCATCTGTCCCCATACAAAGTTATTACAATGTTATTGACCGTATTCCTCATGCTGTATATTACATCCCCATTGCTTGTTTATTTTATAACTGGAGATTTGTACCTCTTAATCCCCTTCACCTATTTCTCCCTTTTACCCCCTCCTTCCATCTGGCAACCACCCATTTGTTCTCTGTCTATATGAGTCTGTTTCCATTTTGTTTTGTTTGTTTTGGTTTTTTAGATTCCACATATAAGTGACATCATACAGTATCTGTCCTTCTCTGTCTGACTTACTTCACTTAGCATAATGCCCTCAAGTTCCATCCATGTTGTTTCAAATGGCAAAAATTTTTTCTTTTTTATGACTAACATTCCGGTGTATACATATACCACATCTTCTTTATCCATTCATCTATCGATGGACGCTTAGGTTGCTTCCATATCTTGGCTATTGTAAATAATGCTGCAGGGGAAATATTTGTTGAATGATGACTCGACATAATTTATAGTTACCTTGTTCATGCTATGGTAAGTCAAGGATTATTGGGTACTCATTTTTAGCTCTGTCAGAAAACAGAGGCAAAAATAGCACCTGTATGGTGGTAAGGAAGATCCCAGTGAAAGGTAGATGAGTTCCAGAAGATAACATGACTTACTGAAGTCAGGTAGGTGGCCTTTATTAAGAAAAAAAGGCCACCATTAAAGAAAACAAAAACAGGTTTTGAACTAAGCAGAAACTCTTAGGAGTAAGGAACTATTAATACACGGCAATTGAGAGATCAAGTTAATCTTGAAACTGAGTTAAAGATTGAAGAGTATAAACTCCTGTGAAAGTGGATTTGAGCCGGTCATCCTGGGGGAATAGAGCAGCTCTAGCCCTAAATTCCAGACAGTGGGTGTTCAGATGGCCATGGAAGAGAGGACTCAACCTGAAGTTGGGGAGTTATATTTGGGGCCCTATCAATAGAACCCCGGTTGAATAGGGAACTGATAAAAAAAACATTCTCCAAGTTGCTGCCTCCTCTTATTGGCAAGGTTTGTACTTTCTGCTCCAAATACAGATCTGCTGTTTGTTCAGTTAAATGAGGGCAGATTAGGCTCAGGGAGACTTATTCATATGTAATCGATTGGTATCAGAGAGTCAGTAGTTAAGATCTCACTGAGAAATACCTGCTTCTCAAAGAGAGGCCTCTATGGGTACGCAAATTAAGATCAGAGATTAATTTGGTGAGTTTAGGGAATGTAAGCCAAGAAGGAGACATTTTACAAAACTGGGGCTTCAAGAGAGGTCTATCCCTTCTATGCCACTCTTTCATGCTCCTTGAGTCTCCAAACAGCCCTCTCATTTCTTCTGATCATTTTCGTTAGGTCTTTGGATTCCTCAGAGAAGGGGCTTCCAGTTTATATTTTTTGACTTGGTCCCTAAAAAGCTACCACCTAAAGAAGGTATATAGTTATTTCTCCAATGGGTAAAGTAAAATAGAAAGTTAAAAGCCAAATTACATTTTTTGCTAGCCCATAGAGAACCTGTGATTTGCCAAGCTAATTCGATTCATGCCTCTAAAGTTCTTCCCTGTTTCTTTCTCACATATACTCTATGAAAATTCATCCACTTGTGTAGTTTCAGTCTGCTGATGACTCTCCATTTATACCATTTGCAGCTGAGCGTGATCGTTGAATTTCAGACCTGCATATCCTATTGATTTCTTTTCATTTTAATGTCCCTCGGGAACTTCAAATTTAATAGGCCCAAAGCTGAACTCATCTTTGTCCTCTTACAACCTCTTTCTCCAAATGCAACCTACTTCTCTTCCCATGATCCCTCTCCAATGAACATTACCACAACCCATTCAGTTGTCCAAATTGGAAACTCATGCCTGACTCTTCCTTCTATTGAATACAATCCCAGTGGCCAAGCTATCACAAAGCTATTTACTACCTAAATAGCTTTCAAATCCAGTTATTTCCCTTCCTCCCTACTCTTCAACTATCATGTCTTGCTTAAATGACTACATCTTCCTGCTTCTTACCCATTCTCTACATAGAACGCAGGATGATTTTTCTAAATACAGTATATTCATATAGTTCCCCCTCCCCCCCACCCAGTTTTAAAGGCTTTGGTGGCTTATCCGTTATTATTTGAAGACAGTCCACACTCCTTTCAATGACTTCAAGATCTTGCACGTTATGGCCTTTCCTTAAAACTCCAGCCTAAGTTTCTGCTCTCCCTCAATCTCCCCTCCCCATAATTAAGTAACAGTGAGCTATTTTCATTTCCTCATAGCTATGTTCTGTCTTCTCTATTATGTGCTGACGTGATAGATGTATTATTCCTTCCTTTTTGCATGGTTAAGTTCTATTCATTATCCAGGTCTCAGTGTAAATGCCATTTCCTCCAGGAAGCCTTCTCTGATTACCAACCCCAAAGCCTACACCCTGTTATAGTGCTTATCTCACTACACTGTACGTAAGTGTCTGTTGGTCTTTGTCTCTTATGAGAATGTTTGCTCTGTATACACATTGGGGTATACACATTGGCTGCTTGTTCACCATATGACTTAGCACTTAGCTTGGCACATAGTATCTACCCCCAAAACATGTTTAATAGGTAAATGAACAAACAAAAAATAACTAACTACTAGTGTTCTGGAGTGCCAGTAACTCAACACAGAAGAAAAATTGAAAGGATTGCTTTCAGTTTCAAGTAACAGAAAACCCAAGTTCAATAGCTTACCTAATGGAGGTCTGTTCCTGTCACTTTATGAGAAGTTCAGAGTCGGGCAGGTCGTGACATGGGCTCCATAGCGCAGCAATGTCAGCCCTGAAGTCTCCTTGTTCTTCTTGGCATTTCCCTCAGAACATAAGCATTCCAGCAGGAAGAAGCAGCAGCAGAAGGGGCAGTGCTGGTGTCAGGAAAACAGTGGCTTTCTCAGGAACTTTCGGGTCAGAACTATGCCACAAAACCACCTCTAGTATCTAGGAATTTGGGTTGAGCCAGCCAATAGAGAATGTCTGCCACAAAGGGTATGGAAAGAAGAAACTGATAAACCGTCATGCTGTAGCTGGACAGCGTGAAGCTCCCTGGAGAGACAGCCAGTCAAATCTGAGTGAATACGGTCTAGTCATGTAGGTTGTATATTCATGCACAGTATACTCTCACGTAGGGTAGTCATAAAAGTGGGCCATTTGGGCTTGGTGGTGGTTCTGGTCAGTGTGAAAGGGCATGAGGAGAGCTGGGTTCTCTATTGGCTAATGATACCTTTACCTGGGAAGTTCACATTCGGTGTGTGCTGTGTGTGTCACCCGCACAGATTAAACCGTATTTTACTTGGCTGCATCTTCTCTTATTTTATATTCTTATAGATCTTATGCTAAATAGGTAAAGAACAAGAAAACTCTTTATGTGATCTTCTGCATTTTGATGTTTTTATCCAGTGTCTCGTCCAGCTAAACCCAGAAGTGAAGTAACATCATCGTCCTCCTCTAGATTTGTGCTATTCAGTAGTGTAGCCACTAGCCATAGATGGCCATTTAAATTTAAAGTAGTACAATTAAATAAAATTTAAAATTCATTTCTTCCGGCTCCTCAGCCACCTTTCAGATGCTCAAGAGCCACAGGTAACGAGTGGCTTCCCCATTGGACAGTCCAGAACTGAACATTTCCGTCATCACAGAAAATTTTATTGATCCCCTAAGCAGTTTAGCATGCATTTATAACAATTACATACTCTATTACTTCAGAACGAGATTTTGCCAAATTTTGTAAATAAAAAGTATTTCCTTTACAAAGTGGTTCACATTATTCTATTTCCTTGTTTCTACCCTATTTTTTCTATTTATCCATCTTCTAGAGTTGCCATTTAAAGTGTCTAAAACTACAACTATCACAGAATATAAACACTTACTGGTAATCCTAATAAACATAATTTTAAAGGAGAAATTATTAATATTGATATTTGGGTTTGGGGAATAAAAGTATCTCATGTCTTTGAAATATATCTATAACCAAGACTTTTTAGGTAGGGGAGACCGTTGAAAGCATTCTGATTACATCGTTTCTCATGGTTCAGGTTTTACCACTGAGCACTGATATATTGCCTGCACTGAAACTTTCAATCATATAGATAAATATATGCAAAAATTTTGTGCATTTGGAAGCCTATGTAAAGCAATAAAATCTTTACTTCAGTTTTAAAATTTTGAATGTTAAACAAGATATAAGAAGTGTAACTTGGAAGAACTTTACTTTGATATCGTATACAGGCAGGCTGTAGTTTCAAGACATAATCAAAAACGAAAGTGAGCTAATTTTGTTTTGTAGTTTAGTGTTCAATTTAAGTTTATTAATAGGTCAGAGGAATCTTCAAATTCTATACTGGCTTTTATTGGACCTTTAATTACCATTTTATGTAGATAAATATAAATAGCTACGTGCACCTGAAAGGACTTGCTCTACCATTCATGAATAAAAGCAAAACCTGCTTCTCAAGTAACCTCTGTAATTTAGCAGTTCATATCAGAACATAGATCATCATTGTGACCTATGTAGGAAAATATTTTGTTTTCCTGATCGTATGACTTATAGAGTCCATGTTAACATATAAAGCCAGAAATGTGGGCTTCTGCAAGTTCATTTCTTTCCCTTCAATCTCTGTGAATAGATATGAATTGGTGAATAAGATAGTATTAGATGTGATATTACATATTATTGTGAGAAGCCTCTAAGGATTAGATCTCAAGGACTGCCATCTGGCTGATGACTTTATGATGACACTGTCATGAGATTTCATTTCCTTATTTCTATTCCAGGGCCACTCTTTAAACAAGAAATGTGCATTAACTCTGAATTGTCTGTCTGTAGCTATAGGAGGGCTTCTCCAACTACTCATCAGCAAGGAGCAAACTCATCAAGTAGAGGGGCTGATCCTAGTATCAGAGGGTTCATCATGGATAGAAGTTCCTCACAAAAGCTCCCAGATACCTGAACAATCTCTCCCAGTTCTAAGAAAGACTTAGCATGTATGTGTATACATGTATGTATGTGTATATGCATATGCATGGACATGCATGCAAATACACTATCCTTAAAATAATATCTCAGTATTCTCCTGTCCGCTCTAATAATATGTTTCAAATTTTAATAATTACAATTAATAGTTGAGAAATTGAACAGTTATCACTTGTGTTCTCCATCTTTGGCAGCCATGAAGCCCTTGTAAATCACTCCTTGCTTCTCTATTCCTAGGTCCTTTCTCTTTTTCACTTTAAAAAAAAAAGAAGAAAAGGGAGAGAAATTATTGAGCCCTATTTTGTGTGCAGCAAAGAGCTACTCTAGCTGAACACTGGATCTCTTTCACATTAGCCAACGTATTTTTTTAGTAACCGTTCTGCTTCCTTTCTCTGGGATTTTCAATTTCTTCTTTCTCCTTGCTCCTCCCCTTCAGCCAACCATCATGCTCAAGTTCCCTCGTCCTAGAAGAACATTTTTAGGATACCAACTTTTCTATCCAGCTATCCTTGTTTCCCCTTACCATCAAAATTTTTTAAAGTAGTAATTGACATTCTTGTTTCCTCTCCAGCTTCTGGTTATGCTTGGACCCACTTCAGTCTGGCTTCCCCAGTACCTCCACTTTCCTGAAAAAAGGACTCATTAAGATTGTCAATAACTTTTATAATAACTAATTGCCCTATTTTATTTATCCATCTACTCGACATCTTTTTGACCTTGGTCCTGTTTATCAACTCTACTGGTTGAAACTTTCCCTTCTTTGATTTCCAAACGATATTATTTTGCAATTCTCCAATTTCTCTAGTAATATAATAAGTGTGAAGTGCTTGGCACAATGCCTGGCACATAGTAGGAGCTCAGTAAATGTCATCTGTCATAAACATTTTAAGAATTCATTCACTTGGTGAATATTTTGGTGCTAGGTATGTGCTAGTTAGGCTCAGTTCTTGGTACTAGGTATACAGCAGACAAAATCCCTACCCTCATGAAGCTTACTTACATTCTGGCAAGGAGAAGGTGAGATACAGACATTAACAAATAAAATAGTTAAATGTATGGTACATAAGATTGTGATAAGTGAAATGTGGAAACATAAAGAGGGAAAGCAGTTGAGAATGTGTAAGTGTGTGAGTGAGCGAGTGGTGGAAGAGAAGTGCTATTACTTAAATATGGTGCTTAAGAACGATCTCACTGGGGACTTCCCTGGTGGCCCAGTGGCTAAGACTCCACACTACCAATGCAGGGGGCCCGGATTCCATCCCTGGTCAGGGAACTAGATCCCACATGCCACAACTAAAGATCCTGTGTGCCGCAACTAAGACCCGGCGCAGCCAAATAAATAAATACTTAAAAAAAAAAGAAAGATCTCACTGAAAGAGTGAGTTTTAACCAAAACTTAAAGGACCTAAGGATGTGAGCCCTGTGGATAATTGGAAGAAAAACAGTCCAGGAGGGTTCTAATAACTGGAAATGCCCTGAGGCTGCAGTGTGCCCTGCATGTTGGAGGAACCTTAAGGAGACCAGTATGATAGGAATGGGTCAAGCAAGCAAGAGTCTAGTAGACAAGGAGTTCAGGGAGGTAAGAGGAATCTGATTACGTTGGACCTTATAGGCCCCTCTAAGGACTTTTGCTTTTACTCTGAATGAGATGGGAGTCATTGGAGGGTTTTGAGCAGAGGAGTGGCATCTTTAAGCTTATCTGGCCCCTCTGCAATAATAGACTGAAGGAAATCAGTGAAACCATTAGAAGACTGTTGTCATAAGTCAGTCGGGAGACAACTGTGATTTGGACCAGAATAGGAGAGGTGAATGTGGTAAGAAATGTTTGACTTCTACTGGACTTCCCTGGTGGTGCGGTGGTTAAGAATCCACCTGCCAATGCAGGAGACACGGGTTCGAGCCCTGGTCTGGGAAGATCCCACATGCCGCGGAGCAACTAAGTCCGTGCGCCACAACTACTGAGCCTGCGCTCTAGAGCCCGCAAGCCACAACTGCTGAAGCCCGTGCGCCTAGACCCCATGCTGGGCAACAAGAGAAGCCACCGCAATGAGAAGCCCACGCACCGCAACGAAGAGTAGCCCCCCGCTCGCCGCAACTAGAGAAAGCCCGCATGGAACGCAGACCCAACGCAGCCAAAAATAAAAGAAAGAAAGGGAGGGAGGGAGGGAGGAAATGATTGACTTCTACTCTATTTTGAGGACAGAGCCCAAAAGGTTTTGTAATGGATTAGATTTAGGTATGGAAGAGAGGCATCAAGAAGACTACAGAGTTTTTAGCCTGAGCAACTGGAAGATGGGGGTACCCATTTACTGAGATGGAGAAAGCTCCAAAAGCAGCTTGTTTTAGGAAGAAGATATGGACACGCCACTTTTGAAATGTCTGTTATGCATCCAGGTGGAGATGTGGAGTAGATAGCGGCTATAAAATCTTAAGTTCTGGGCAATGGTTGGGACTCAAGATACAAATTTGAGAGTTGTAACAATAATCAATATAGGCTCTGTTTGCTGTATACAACCTTTAAATCTTGGTATTCCCATTCTTAATTCTCTCTTATTTCTGTATACACATTTCAAGTACTTTTGTCTGTCAACTTCAACTACCGTTAAGAGTCTTCAGTTTTTATTTCCATCTCACATCTTTCTCCTCATCTCTAGAACTATACTTCCAGCCACCTACCATACATCTCCATCTGCACCATCTACAGGCTCCAAAATGTCCAAAGTACAAGGCATTATCTGCCCCTAAGACAATGCTATATTTCCTATGTTTTCAGGGAAAATTAATTGCTTAACTTAATTTTCTCTAGAGCTGGAAACTTAAGAATTACCTTCTACCTCTTCCTCCCTCTCTCTTCTCTGCTAATACATATATTAAACTGACTTCTAAATTCTGTGACTTCTACTTCAAAAATTTCTCTAGAAGCTGTTGCCTTTTCTTCATCTCTGTTCTTCATCTTCACCTCATCCTAAATCGTCTCCATATTTTGCCTGGTAGATTGTGACCACCTTTTTCCGTGCTCCTAACCATTGAGTCTCTACACTCACTTGGCATTCACACTGACCCAGAGTTATTTCCCTTAAAACTAATCTTCTGGTTTTCCTTTGCTCCCAGCACTCTTTTGTTTTCCTCTTGAGACCTGACAGATGATATGTTCATATGTAATATATTGCCAAAAGCATACCCCAATTTTTCTGACAATAAAAACAAACAAACTTGATTTATTTTCAGGAAAGAAAAGCAAATAATATCACAATTTGTGCTTGGTTGTCAGTTTGTTTATTTAGCAGAGGGACAGGCATGTGAACTTCATAAAAGGGTCTTATGCTCTAGCCACAAATGCTGTCCTTTCTCAAAACATTTTTGAAACTCCTTTTCTGGAACTACCTAGGGACTGTTTCATGACCTTCAGAAGATTGTTGTATTATTTTGTAGCCACACCTTGTGTTTGCTGAATAATTGTATTCAGTAATTGTTTGTGTATTGAATGAAGCAGTTCATCAGATGTTGGGCACTAAATGGCTTTGGATTATTTCCAGAAACTTAAAAGACGAAGATTTGCTGCTGCCCTTGAAGCTATGTAAAGAATGTGATATGATGCTAACAGGACGTTTGTTTAAAATATTGATACAACCTCTTATTAAGTCAGAGACTGCTTATGATATATTTGTAGCATGTTATAGTCATAAATATTAACGCTACAAATGACCCTAAAGCCACCAGCTCAAAATTCTCAATTTACAGTAACCCTATTTTTAATTCCTCTCATGCAAAACATACCTTCTAGTCCATCTCAAGGACTAAAGGGGATTTGGTACATTGAAAAATTCAATCGGTTAGCAACTCTTCTAGGTACACTTCTTTTGGCAGTACGAGGACGTTTCTCTAGGCTCTTCAAGACGGTTGTATATATAGTTATAAGGCACTCTCGTTTTTATACTGCCGAGACCCAGTCTTCCCAACTGATTATGAAGCATAAGAATTCTCGCCATCTTACAATAGGATAACGTAATACCTGTAATGCGAAATCCTGGGGCTCTGGGCCAGGGAGTGTCATGATCCATACGGATCTAAAAGTTTCGTGGTGGCAACTGCCTGCTTCACTTTATGTCGTTTCCTTCAAAGCAGTTAGAATGTTTCTAGCTTGCAGGGATTGCATACAAAGGGAGACATTTGGAATCATTGGCGATTTACTGGTGTGGAAAATTACGTGGTGGTGCAACCCAGTAGCCATATTCATTTTAACCCAGTCCTGCAGTCCTAAACCGGGCCCTACTAGCACCCCAAAATATATGCTTACAAATGCCTCTACATACCCTTTAGCGATGAAAAGACTCTAAAACTGAAAAAAATTATAATTGTTTCCTAAACAAAAGTTATAGGACACCAACAGACCTTTCTTTTTTTCATTCATTAATTTAATATTATGGTATCTAAAATTAAAACAAATGGGAGAAAGTTTCCCTTGCTTCGTTTAATTGAACCATTAATGTTATCAACGGCATCCATTATATTACTTTCAATTATATATGCATTTTTCATTGTCTTCCCATCACTATCAGTCTCAGAATCTTTAAAATATTCAATAAAATATATAAATGAGCTGGAGTTTATTTTTAGGAAGTTGAGTTATTTTGGAAAATGGATATAGTCATCATTTGATCTGTAACTTTATCTCTCCAATTCTAACAGTCATCTGATGTGGAGATCTTTTGGCTTCATTCAGTTTATAATAGGGATTCATTTTCTTTCTGTAAACCGTTAATTCAGATGCATTTCTGGTATTAAAAAATATACAAAACAGGTATTAGTGAATTTTGTGGAATTTTCTTTTCAGTTCTTTTCGGTTTCCTCCCCCAAAGGGGGGTCATGGAAGCAGTTCTAGGTGCTGTTTAACAGCACCTCTTTCTTAGACCCCTGTGACCACTTGGGAAGCGTGATACTGTTCCTAGCTAATTGAGGCAAAGAGCCTGGCTCAGGTTCTTTGTCTTACGTGGAGCATTTTCAGATTCTTGAGGCCAGTAGATTCTGAACTCCTGGCAGCCACTACCTACTTCCCAGAGTCCAACAGCTTCATGTCTTCAACCCTGCATACTACTTTGTGTTTCTGTGTCATTTCTGACCCACAGAGCTATCTGTCTTGTTTCTGAGCCCAGATTGTGCCTTTCTGGTTTTGTGTTTTTATATTTTACCTAGCGTTGTTCTGTGCTTGGAAGTTTCTTCTGTATTTTGAAGTAATTTTCCCCTAATGTAAAGTGATACTTACTTTAGAAAATTTTAAAAATTGAGAAATAATCAACGTTAACATTTTTTAGCACTTTCTTTCCTATTTTTGTAAATGTATTTTGCCTGTATCTATTTTTAAAGATTTTTTTTGATGTGGACCATTTTTATAAGTCTTTATTGAATTTTCTACAATATTGCTTCTGTTTTATGTTTTGGGTTCTTTTTTTTTGGCCACGAGGCATGTGGGATCTTAGCTCCCTGACCAGGGATCAAACCTGCACCCCCTGCATTGGAAGGCAAAGTCTTAGCCACTGGACCACCAGGGAAGTCCCTGGTAATATTTATTTAACTTACTCCCAATTTAGTAACAATCGAAAGCATTTCCAGATTGGATTTTTTTTTCCTTTTAAAAATCCTTGGGCTTCCCTGGTGGCGCAGTGGTTGGGAGTCCGCCTGCCGACGCAGGGGACACGGGTTCGTGCCCCGGTCTGGGAGGATCCCACATGCTGCGGAGTGGCTGGGCCCGTGAGCCATGGCCTCTGAGCCTGCGCGTCTGGAGCCACAACAGTGAGAGGCCCGCGTACCGCAAAAAAAAAAAAAAAAAAAAAAAAAAATCCTTACTACATTTTTATTAGGAAGGTAACGCTCAGGTATTATCTTTTAAAGAGAAAAAATGGATGGGAAATACTTTGTTGAGGTACATGGTGACTTATTCAATCATCAGAAAGAAAAGCAGTATCCATGTGCCTCCAGCCAATGTCTTATGCACTGGCCATTCTGCCTATAGCATCAGTATTCATCCAAAGAGATGGAAACTCTTCAAATTTGCGAGAAATCAATTCCACATTCAAATCAGTGGTTGTGGGTTTTAAATATCTTCTAATATTCAGCTTCTCAGTTAGCTTCCTCGGATCCCTAATATGATACTCATTACATCATTCTGTGGCCAGTCAGTGTCTTCATGCCACGGAGCATTTAAAGCAAGTCAAACAGACCTAATCCAAGCCCTTTTGGAGATTTTTAACCTGCATTTCATAGACTCATGGCTACTCATACAATTCCCGAGGAGTTGTGTTTTTCTTTTACATTGCAAGTATTTTAAATCTACGTAGTGAAATTGAATTAGCTATTAAACATCAACTTTATCACAACCTCTTTTTAAAAATATTTAAATGAAACAAACCCTCCACAAAAATGACCAAACACAAATTGCATCCTGAGACAAATTAAGTGAGTAATGATCATGAATTCATAATGATTGTTTTATGATCTTTATGTTTTTTTGATAGTGAGATATGATTTATTGATGTTTATTTTAATATGTAAGTCATACCTAAGTTGCCTATTAAAAACAGGCAGGCTAAAATGGCATTATTCTTTTTAGCTGTGAGTAAAGCTGTTGACCCCTACTTAGACAGAGCTGGTGTTTCAAACCCAAATCTGTGTCCCTGAGGCCTGTGCTCCCTTCATTGCTTTTTAATGGATACATATTAACTTGGAAGGAGGTTCTGGCAGCTTTTCACAGTAATCTAATCTCAGCTCTGTCCTCTTCAATATTTCCATCAGTGACTTGGATGAAGACGTAGATAGCATTCTTATCAAATTTGCCAGTGACACAAAGCAGAGAGAAATAGCAAATACTGTAGACAAGAGTACCAGGAGCCAAAAAGATTTCAACAACTTGGGGTGGTAGGCTGCATATTGAAAGATGAAATGTAAATATAAGGCAATACACTTGGTTCAAAAGAAAAGTAAAATAAAAGACACAATGCAACCGACTTAGACTGGGCTCCCTGGAAACAGGGAGAAGAAGATTCCCTGAGATGGGGAGTTGTGTGCAGAAGGTTTGCTGAAGAGTGTTTCCATGAGATACATGAGTAAGGACGTGACAGAGGTAAGATTGGGCAGAGAGAGAAGCTACCCTGCAGTGAACCTGAAGCCTGGGCGGCTTCTAAGGGGAGATCTGGAATTTGTAGGTCCCCTCAGAGACGTCCTGAATTGAGGCAAGGGGGCTGGGCCTTTGTATTCCAGTATCAGCTGGTTATTGGTTCTGGGTCACCCTGTGGGAGAGGGCAACCTTGGATAAAACAGTTACCTACAGCTGAGGCCAATTTCCAGTGAGAGAGGCAGCTGTGAGCTGTTAGCAGCCAATATTCCCACCAGCTAGGGCATGGGTCTTGGCAGAGCGCCAAAGTATATACTACCCAAGTGTTACCCAAAGTGTGGTCCTTGGACTAGAAGTATTAGCATCACCTGTGAGCTGGCTAGAAATGAAAATGTGTGGGTCCTACCCCAGCCTACGAAATCAGAATCTCTGGGGATGTGGTCCAGAAAACTCTTAACAAGCTTTCCAGTCTCTAGCTCATTTCTATGCATATTACAGTTTGAGAACCACTGCACTATGCCAACCAAAAACATTCAGAATGGGGAGATAACGGGTTTTAGTCACAGTAATCTCTCTCTCTCTCTCTCTCTCTCTCTCTCTCTCTCTCTCTCTCTCACACACACACACACACACACTGTGCAATAGAGCAGTGGAAAAGGAAAACTAAGGATATTAGGCTGGATAAATTCAAGCACGTCACGTAGTCCTAAGAATTTATATTTCAGCTTAGCAGAGAGGGATTTTGTGATCAAGCTGTCCAGAGATGGAACAGGCTGCCTTGTAGAGTTGTAGAAGTATTCAAGAACAGGCTGGGTAACGCCTCCGTGTAATAATTTCAAGCATCAGGTGGACACGTGACTTTAGCATCCTGATTATCCCCCTCCTATACTTTTCTTCTATTTTTTTTCCCCAAATGGGTCTCTGCCAGAACTAGTTAACTCAAGAAGGGGTACATGGTGAAAAAGAAAACGTTCAGGCATGATCAGGTTAAGTCAAAGTAAACAGATTTCTGTAGAATTAATCAGACTTTTATTACAGTGTATGCATTGTGAATACACAATATGTGTTTGGGAATGTGTGAGGAAAAGGATAGTCTATATAGTATGCATACGTTTAATAACTTTGACCGTGGAACTGATTTCTCTAGAAGAATCTTACGGGCCACTATAGTAACTGGTACACTACTCAGTCCTCAGTAAGCATTTGTAAGAGAGATGGCATAGCATCCAGCCTAGGCTGCTGCATGAAGATCATTTCACTGGATGTTACCTAAGTAGTATTCTCAAGTGCCATTAGCTCAACTCTTCACTTGGGCATAAATTTATAAATTTGCATACTAATCAAGGGAAGTTGTGTTATTCTGCCTTCGACTCTACTCAGACGTAGGCGTTTTCTATTATTCCCTTCGAACTATTATTTTAACCTCATATTCTATTAGAAGTTTAGGAACATTTTCATGGTTGGATGGATGGTTAGATAGATATAGACAGGTGGATAGATAAATAAGGGAGAGGGATTGGAGAGAGAGAGAAAGAAAGTAGAGGAGGAAGAGGAGAAGGAAGACAACTATGAAAACGACAAGGACAATGATGACAGAGAAAGAGAGAGATCAATTCTCTGGCGCAGCATATTTGACTTGTCTTTGTTTTCCTGAGACTTTCCACGGTGAGAATGGAGGGTAAATCCTTTAGAAATCACAGAAATAATCTTGGATCCCTTTAGTAAAAGAAGTGTCTCTTTTAGCAAATAGCAATAAATAAGAGTCTATTATAATTGCTGGGATCTGCTAATACATATTTTTTTGCCCTGAAACAAACTCCATTAACCCTCCTTGATACTCTATCCTCATCAGCGTGTTAATAACATGGGACTAACTCTTACAGGTTTTTTTCCCCATACAAAACATATAATCTACAACCTGCTAATGATTGCATTTAGCCTAATTGTTAGGTTGCTGCTGGTGACAGAAAAATTTACCCTGGCAGATAGGCGCTTCTAGAAGCCCAGCCAAGCACTTGGTGTGGTGAATCACCCTCCGTATACTTCTCACTTGGCAACCGTTCCTCATGGATAGACCAATCTGCTCTGAGGAGAGGCCAGGGCTGCTCAGTGGAGTCTGGAGAACCCGAGTTGAAACACAGTTCTAGCAGGATTTTGCGGACTCCTTCCTGACTGCAAGCCCCTAATTAAAAGGGCAGGATGGCTTACTCGGGCTGAGTTCTGCTCTCTCTTGTCAAACAACAACCAGGGAGACAGACATCTTTACAATTTGCTAGTCCACATTTCAAATGAATTTAACATTTTACATGTCTGAGTTAACTGAATGTGTTGCCAGTTTCATTATCAAAATATTCATAAGTCAGGAAAGGATACTGAGACACAGGGAGTCTATGACTTTCCCAAGCTCAAACGCCCAGCTTTGTGACAATTCTGACACAGAAATTCTTGTATTTGAAGAAAAAGAGGGAAGACTTCTTTTTCTTTTCCTTACGTTTACACTGAAGTATCATTTATATGATCTTGGGTTCTCTGATTCTTTGAGAATTTTCTCACGTTGGGTGACTTGTTACTTTTCAATACTTCAGAGAGTTCTAATGCATGCGTACATGCATGTAAATAGTTCTATTAACTCTTTTCTGCTTTTGCCAGCATCATTGTGACGGGCTGCAAGAGGGCATCTAAGCAAACGTGTGCCATTCTTCTTGGAAAAGCAAGTGTCTCTCCATTTTCTTCATCTCTATTCCAACCTTTTGCCAAATTTTGCTTTTGAAATGGGTTATCTGGTAGAGCCTAATGATTCTAACTTTAAAAGAAAAAGACTCAAATAGTTACATGTGTACTAGTGTCATTATTATATAATGAAAGTATCTAAGGTGAAAAGACTGATATGAACATATAGTTTTCATTTTCTAATTAATTGCTTTGGTAAAAATTAAGCACTCACTCTTTTCCAGGTACTGCAATGGGTGTTGAGGACGCTGAACAAAATTCCCCTTGTATTTATGTTTATGAATACATATGCTAGGAGAGTATAATAATAATATCTTTTTCTCAAAGAAGAGATATAACATTCTATTAATATTAACTTTTATTCCTTCTAACATATATAGGAAGAATTGTCAATACGGTTATAATTTAATGAGGGAATCTATAGAATTCTAAATTTACTTGCACTGGGTTAATAACCAAGACTTTTAAAATGTATCTGTAATACTATTATTGTATCATTTGAGTACATATTCCACAAAACATATATGCAGTATTTTTAGTTCTAGCACCAAGGCTATGCCAATACTTTTATCACATCATTTTTTATGGAGATTAAAATAATTATGTCACACATTGCAAGTTTTCAGAGCTACTTTAAAATATGCTCCAGGCAAGACATGATCAGGTGGGGAAAATTATGATATTCATATTTTCAAATGAAAAATCAGATACGTATGTGCCTATCAAAAACACTCCAATTTTACAGTGTATATGATGAGCTACATCTTTACCTCTAGAGACTGTCATTTTTCCTCTAAGAACTCAAACTACTTAATGATAAGCTAATTATTAAATTAGTCCTAGAATGTAGTTACATAATGGTACAAATGTTGTAACTAAGAAAGGGAAAAAGAAAGAAACAGTTTATCCACAAATTGTTTGTTTCTACTGACAACATTTATTGAAGAAGGAAGGTGCACTAGTGACACACACAGTGGTCTCTAAGACGGGTGGGGAGTAGCAGTAAAGTCGCGGTGTGTTCTGTCATTCCAGCAGGGAAATGGAAGAGCTGAGCTCAACTTTAGAAAGTTGCTTGGGGAGCCAGTGATTTCTAAGTAACCACTGTAAAATTTTTGAAATTCACTTCAACAATTTCCTTGACACCAAGTGAACAGATAGATGAAACTCAGCGGCATGGTCATTCTGAATGGCATTCATCTTTCCTAGATGTGCCACCTCATTCATTGTCAATCCTGTAAACCGGCCTCTCCCCTTGCACGGATTTTGATATGGCAACTTTTTTTTTAATGTTAATACCTCTGTCATCTTTTTTTTTAAATTTATTTATTTAATTAATTTATTTTCGGCTGTGTTGGGTCTTCGTTGCAGTGCACGGGCTTCTCATTGCGGTGGCTTCCCTTGTTGCAGAGCCCAGGCTCTAAGCCCGAGGGCTTCAGTAGCTGTGGCTCGCGGGCTCTAAAGCGCAGGCTCAGTAGTTGTGGTGCATGGGCTTAGTTGCCCCGCGGCATGTGGGATCTTCCCGGACCAGGGATGGAACCCATGTCCTCTGCATTGGTAGGCGGATTCTTAACCACTGCACCACCATGGAAGCCCCCGATATGGTAACTTTTACTTTTTTGCGGTCACAGGACTCATCGAGCAAAATAAGAATTGGATAAAAAAAATTTAACTTCCATTCTATGGCGAGCAAAAGCAATTCATAACCACACTTACCTGACTGAACCTGAATAGGAAAGTGACCAAATTGTTGAGTAATCTACTTGTGTGGAGTTTTAAAGTGTCGTGCCATTATCAGTATTGTCGCTAGCATATACCTTGAAACCAGCTATAGCACATCAGTTGATTAATCACTGAGAGGCTTATTTAAATAACAAAATATAAAGAGCATTTTTTTTAATTTTGAGAAATCATGCCAGTACTAGAATGAGCCAGATGCTTTACAGCATGGTATCCATAATTTAAGAAGTAGTCACTCAAAGGATTTCTAGTTCCATTTCTTTATGATTCGGGTTGCTAGAATTTGGAAAAACACTCTGAGGTAATGACAGAGTAAAATTAAATATGTGGATTTCATTGCTAAGGCTTATTTCTGATTATTTTTGCCAAACTTTGCTGTGTATATATTAACCTCGTGATACTCATAGCAGCGGGTGGTGGTGTTTTTAAAAATGTGAATGTATAGTTTTTTCTAGATAATTTTAAAGAATGTTGGTTTACATGAGGATTTTTTTTTCTAAAGGTCTAAAACAAACTCTTCAAAGATTTAATTACTCTAACAACAGAAAATGTGAACTTTGTTTTCCAAAGGAGAACAGAGCCTATGGAAATATTGCTTACAGTAATCAGATTGTTGGCTAATCTTAGAGGAGAAAGACATCAATTAATTCACTGAGAAGCATTAGCACTATCTTTTCTCAATAATTCACATCATAAAAATTTGGGGGAAAATTAATTTAGATGATGTTATATACAGCATACATATAATAAATGAACATATATAATAGATGAACATTCATTTATTCAGCCTTGTCTTATTTCCTACATGATGATTAAAACTTGCATCAAAAACTACTCTTTAAAAATCCATCCTAATTCCCACATAAATATAGCTGTACTATAAAAAAAAATTTCTTCTTTAGGGATATCCATAAAATTAAGGATATTCATAACGTGGTGTCTTGGAAGAAATGCTCAGCTTTGGGTGAATACGGATGTTTGGGAAAACTAAAACTCGAAGAAGCATTGCCTTTACTGTGCCTCCTCTCTTATTTATTATTTCTATCACTTCTTATGTGATCCTGTCCCCAACTTTGCCTCCCTGCCTATTCCTTTTGATCTCCACTTCAGCCTCCATGGTTTCTCCATTATTTTCTGCAGTTGCTTCCCATGGGTCTCACACGCTTGGTCAGGTCGTATATTCCTATTCCTGCCCATGTATTCCCCCATCCCCAATGGCTAGAAAATCCTTGTCTCAGGCCCCTCCAGCATCTTCTTGCTTTTCTAGTTATTCTGCTTCTCAGCATTTCTTTTTTTCACTTTTTTAGCCTCTTCTTTGTCTCATCTGTATATTTTTGTCTTCTGACTCTGAGCTGTTATCCACTTAGCAAATGGTACATCAGGGCATTGTTCCTCTGAGCAGATCTTCAGCACAGCCATCTGAAATGCTGCCATGAAGTGAGGCTACCTTGCTATTGTTCATTTTTTTCCATAGCCTATGCAAACTGCCTTGATCCAGATCAAAAAGTATCATAATTGAGGAAATAAAATGCACAAAAATCTCCTTGATTATTTTTCCCCTAGAAATATAGAAGAGAAATGATTTTGAACCAGATACGTAGAATAACACTTGTGTCACGCTAACAAACAGTGTTCTCTTGTTAGCATCTTATTGTAAATTCATTCTATAGGACCCTGATATCTAGTAACTTTCCATTTCCAAATAATAAGGACCTATCTATTACTTGCAAATTATTTTAATATGTCTTTTACATAAAAGACTGTCCCTTCCGAAAGCTCTCATTTGGAAAATAATTTTTAAAAATATTCACAGTGTGTGTTTATGTCCCCCTTTCTAGTCCAAACTCTAGCTATCTTAAGCTTTGTGTATCTTTTAAAAAATAATAACAAAACGCCTATACTTTTTCATTCCTGTCAAAACAGGTTTACTAGAGTTAGTGAACTTAAAATAGTTATTGTATAAGTTAGAAAGTTGATTTGCTCTTTCCATCATGTTCATTGCCTTTTCACCACAGCAAAATTGTAAATGTAAACTTATTCCCTAGAAGATGAGCTGGGCTGCAATTTTCAGCTAATTGGGAGAAGCAGCCCTGAGTCGAGCACTGTCAGGCTGATTTGAGTCTTAAGATATGATGATGATTATTGTGTCAAATGTAATCAAGAATGTGGGCTCTGAACTGACTAAAGGCCTGGCTGTTTTTAATTCAGGTTCATATATGAAGTAGACCTCTGCTTCACTGGTAGTCACAGCTGGCTGTAAAAGTGAGCAGTTTTAAAAATACAGTTCTGTTCTCTATGGAGCTGTAAGGATCAGGGGTTGGATGCAGAGGGAAAATATCCTCATTCTCTCCTTTAAAAATTCTATTTATTTTCAGTATAATGTTCTCATCTTGAAATTTCCGTGTAGCTCTGTATGAGTGGTTTTCAACCTCCTCAGATCCAATGCCAACCCCTTTCTTTCTTATAACAAATACTTTGTAACACCTTCCTTACTGTCATAAACTAAAATTTGTAGATAATATACCCTACCTACAGACACATTTTTTAAAAAGGGTGCACTGACTTTAATTTTAAAGAGAAATACGAGTCATTTATAATAAAATAATATGTATTTCAGTATGTAATGATTCAATCAGGATCAAACTAGAACACAAATGAAGGTTCTAGTTGATTATACTGTGAATGCAATATCAACAAATGTGGGGTGACACCGGTGTGTTGTACCGGGACTCAAATACTGTGAGTGGCGCTGGCCATCCATAGTGTAATTTTCCAAAACGCTAAACAATTTTTGACAAAATTCTTAACACAATGTAAAATTTTCCTTGGATTTTCATGGCAGTTAGTTGCATTTATGAAAAAATCAGTGTGTATTAAAATCTTGACAAAAGTCTTTTATATTTGCATGTAAAATTGAGTTAAGTTCTAGGTTCAGGTGTTTATAAACAGGGTTTCGCCCTATGTGCGTATCTAGTGGGACATTCAAAAGTATTATGGGACTTGGAACAGTGTTCTGTTGTATGTGGGGTCCTCCATCTCCAGCCCCTCCCCACGGAATACCAGTAGCACTCTTCAAGCACCCTGTTAGTCAAAATTCTCCCTCACTTTCCAGAAAGCCTCTGTTGTGTCGTCTGTAAGATTTGTTTGAATATTTTTTCCCGACGAGAACTGATCTATCAATTAATGAAATAACATTATTCTCTGAGAACCTAACCTTTTCTTTCTTGGTGATCCAGTTGCCATTTTATAAGACTGAATGAAATGAGCAAACATTTAACATCTGCTAGGTTGTTTAGCACAGTCTTTAAAAATTCTGTGATTATCACTGCAGTTATAATCTATTTCCACCATCTTTATTAAATGCCCTGGTCTCTTCCTTTCATAGCTATATTAATTGCCTTCTAACTAGATGTTGACAAATGCAGTTGAATTCTATATTAAAATCACAGGAGATATTATTGTAGCTACCAAAGACATGTAAAATCATGAATGCTTCTTACATGGAGGCTGTGAGAGAAATATGAACCCATTTCTTGCAGAGACTAATCAGGTAATTTAGTAAAACAAACACAGATATACACATAAACAGAGATTGTTTTAGAAAAACTTATATTACCTATATGTTTGAGGCAAAAATAATTTTTTTCACGGAAGAATTTTTAGAATGGTAGACAAGCAGAATGCAGCAGTGTATTTGCATTTCATCAGGACATTTGACAAGGTCTTTCATTATACTCCTGTGACTAAGTTGGAGAAATCCTGCTACGTGCAAGGTAAACTGGGTGGTTTAGCAACCATTTCATGCTTTTACACAAAGAATGTTGATTAATAGAGCAGTGTTCAGGAATTCCCTGGCAGTCCAGTGGTTAGGACTCAGCGCTTTCATTGCGGGTGGGGTGGGGTGGGGGCCTGGGTTCAATCCCTGGTCGGGGAACTAAGATAAAAAAAAAAAAAAAGATCAGTGTCAAGTGACGAAGGAAGATCTCTGCTGCTATGCCACAATGCTCTATTCTCATCCCTGACATACTAAATTTTTTTTAATGATGAACACTTCCGTTATGTTATGTTCTATGTTATATTATGTTATGTTATTGGCCACTCCACATGGCTTGCGGGATCTTAGTTCCCCAACCAGGGATTGAACCCAGGCCCTCGTCAGTGAAAGCATGGAGTCCCAACCACTGGACTGCCAGGGAATTCCCTTATTGTTTTTTTTTTTTTTTTTTTTTTGACAGAACATGAGTGGAGCTACAGAGAGGGTATCTGTTCCAATCTACGGGTGATGCAAAGCAGGGAAGGGAGGAATATGTTGGCTGACAGAGCCAAATGGGTGCCTGGATAGGATGGCTTTTAAGGCCCTTTTGGTACATGCTATCTCTGGACCAGGATCAAACTTACAGTCTATCAGAAAAGTTGCCAATCCAATGGATTCATTTTGACAGAACTTATTGTTTGCTTTGCCCTCTGTTTTTGCAATGCACCTAAAAATACATTGAATTAGCATTCTTTGCAGGAGTACATTTAATTTCTTTTTTCAAAAAATATATTGTTTTCGTGTAAGAGTAGCAGAGATTCAGTCACTGACAATTAAATGTGTCATGTTGCCCAGTGAAATAGTCCACCATTTCACTTTAACTGCTAGTACAAAACTTGATGAAAGATATAAGCTCCAAAGATTTAATATCCACACTTCTACAAAGCAAAACATAATTTTGATCACAGGATTGCTTATTCTCATTTTTAAACACCTTAGTTATAACTGAGTAATAGTCTATTATGCAGTCAATTCTCTGTAACAAACAAGAGGATATCTGTAAGTTACTGTGAGGTTCAACTGAAATAGTATATGAGAAAGCAATGTATAAACTTTAAAATTCTATACAAATATAAATTATTATTCAGTAAATTTGCATCACGAAATAATTCTAATTTATCAGTGTTTTAGAAACAAGGGATTGTGACCTTCTCATTTTTAGAAGCTGTGCCTATTTCATTTTAATTTAATGTATTGAGTGTTAAGTGCCAGGAACTGTGGCGTCAATCCTTGTCCTCAAGGAATTTACAGTAAGTTCATGATGACAGCTGATGATGATGATGATAATGAAGATATAGAGCCTTTTATAAGCGGTGCATTCATAAGTAAGAGGATTTTTGAAAGTACGTGCAGCCCTCAGATTTATTCCTTTAGTGTTGTAGTTTTACTTGAAAAAATAAATCCTTAATTTTTTACTATTCTTCATAAATTTGACTTGATTTTATAGAAGGCCATCGGTATATTTCACATAATCTAGTTCTTTTCAATGTAGTTTCTCCCCATAGTAATTAAAAGTAAGAAAGCAGGAAACTTTAAATCTTTATTTTGACCATTAGTTTTAATTAGCTCAAGTTATTTGTAATCCTACAAGTCTTATAAATCATATCTGAGTCATTAAAAGGGATTGAAAATTAAAAGGGCAATTCTTTTAGAGTCTACCAAGACAGAGTCACTTTGAGAGATTAATTCATTTCCCAACCAGTCTTATTAAAATGTATCTATTTTACTGTAATATTTCTAGGAAAGTAACATACGAAGGTTTGGTTTTCTTGTTAGATCATTTTAGTGTAAAACATTTCTCAAAAGATACAGATTTCCAGATTATCTTGGTATCATTAGCAAACATAAATTACCATTATGAGAAGGTCACAACCGTATGTACTATAATTTTCTATTATTTCATAAGAATAAAAATATTTTATTCCTGACTGTAATGCCCTCTTTTAAAATAAAATCCTCAAGCCTACTTCAAGTCCAAAGTGCAGTATTCATTTTAATAGGTCTCTTAGGTGGCAGCTGAAGGTGATAAGCAAAGGAATGATAATTTTTGTCTTCACACAAATATACACCATAATCCTAATTCTTATAATAATCACAGCAAATGAGGCGCTTTTGAGCATAGTACTATATTAATATCCATTATGTTTACCTCACAGGGAGATTGGCAAGTCTACCTTAAGAGAGAATGTCATAGTGGACTAGAGCCACTTACATTGGAAACTGCCCAGCCTCTCTGAAAGTCAGGTTTCTCAACTATAAAATGTTGATGATAATAACAACCTACCCCATTAACCTCATCTAGTTGTTTAACATATCAAAGGAGAAGATACACAGAGAAGAGCTTGAAAACTGAAGAGCATTGTTTTAGTGCAAAATTCTATAACAATAAATGTTGAATTTAAAGGACTCTCAAAAGTGCATTATTAACCACAAGAGTGCTGAATGAGGAATTGAGTAATAAAAGTCACAAATATTTAGAGACTATAACTTGAAGTTCATATCAGGAATTATGAAATCGTTCGTATTTCTAAATTCAATTGGGAGACCTCTACTGTAAGTTCATATAATCAGTTGATATGTTTTTAGCCACTTCTTTCCTTTTAAAGGGAATCTGCTATACGTTTGCCTTTTGATCTTAGAAAATTGAACCAACCTGCCTTGCTGTCTTCTGAATATTATATAACAGCATCTAACAATCTACTGTTCTCTTTATTTTTTCTAAGTTATTGGGGATGGGGATGCATATTTGCACAGTCTTGTGAGACTTCCAGGAGATGATCTTTTTCATTGGTTTTTATCCTAGTTTTCATATATCCTTTAGAAGAGAAGAAAGCTACTCAATCTAGCTTATCAACAATTAGGAAAATATATCTTTTAAAGAGATTAACACTACCAGTGACCAAAACCAACTTAAAGATTCTCATTATTACAAATCAGAGAGAATTTATTTAGAGTAGAAATTGTGTCCAATTATAAACCCAACCCTAATCTAAGTTTGTATTCATCTGGATGGTAGTATAACTGTACATTTTTTCTAAAGGTTTTTTACAGTTCTGTAAATATCCAAAATAATATTTTGAGTCTCTGTATGTGAACCAAACCAAATGTAATCAATTACTTCCGACATTATTTTTAAACTTCTCCAAATAGTACCTTAAGGTATTATGTCAGTAGAAAAATATAAAACACAGATCTTAGACTAAAGAATGTTAACATTTTTGTTAACATCCAAGGTAGTATCTTGAATACTGCACTTGTTCATAATATTTTGTATATTTTTTATCAATTTATTTTTCTCAGTGATAAATGCCTGAAACACAAGTCAAGTGAGTAATACGAAGAATAGTACAAAGTACATTTTTACTGCTGTCTCCTAACGTTTTTTTTTTTCAGAAATATCCCAATGCTTTTAGGAAAAGTGTATAATTATGGTTTTTTCTCTAATGATATATTGTGCAAATCTCAATTTTAAAAATGTCCACAGAGTAAAAAAATAAAAGAGATGGAACGTGTATTTTGAAATTCCTTACATGACTGATAATACCTATATTCCCTTAGTATCCAAAGATAAAGTTCAGGTGATACATATTTTTTACTAAAACGTCTGTAGCATTGAAGAAAGTTTAAATAGATAGCTTCAAAACTGGTTTATCTTTAGAGGACTAACCTATTTCTTCGTGCAAGTGTGTTGCTTCTGCATATGTCAGAAAGTCATCCTGCGTTGTCTGGGGTGACGAAAGATAGGAATGAGTTTTCTGAGAACTAATCAGCAATACTTAGGGAACATTTAGGTTGTGGTTTGCAATTAACTGTGGAGAGTTTGAGTAATTTAGTACCAGACCTCAGGAGAGAGGAGATGAAAACCTCATAATGCATATGTCGGTGAACAGAAAACCAGCAGATTTGTGTTGAAAATGGATTTTTTTTGTGTTGAAGCAAAGACCGGCTAGATCTTTCTACTAGATTTAGGGTGAGAGAATATCTTTGCATGTGTGGGTTCCCTCTGGGTAGGTTTATATGTGTTTCAATGATGCCGCTTACGGTAAAGTAACAGATAGATAAATTTGTGCTCCAAAATGAAGGCCAGGATTCGGAGGCATAAACTTTCCTGCACTTTTCTTTCTTTTACTACAATGAATATATCAGAGAGGAGTGGACACCAATATCTATTTTCAGAGGTAGAAAAACCTCTTTTTTAGGATGCAAGACCTGGGCTATAATCCCAGTTCTGCCACTTACTTGTGTGCAACTTTGGGAAAGTCATTATGGTTCTCTCAGAATCAGTCTTCCCAACAGCAAAATGAAACCAGCAGTAACCTATGACATATATCTAAAAGGTTTCTGATTTGTATGAAAATCAATTCAATTAGGCAAACTTTTATTGAGCATCCATCACTGTATTTTAAGATAAAGCCCAGCTAGATGATCCCCACTTCCTTTGATGAGAAAAAGAAACAAACGTTTAAAAAGATAAACATTTGCTTATTTGATAAACAAATGTTTATCACTTGTTTGGCAAATTGAGATATAAGTTCATGAATACAGTGTGATGCATATTACATTTGGGCTGCTGGTAGGGAATCCAGATGAACTATAACCGAAATCATATTGTAACTATAGTTAAATGTTTACCTATGTGTCTCCCCCACCAGAGTTGAATATGTTAAATGCCGAAGTCCATGTCCATGTCTCATTGACTTTTGTGTCACCATCACCAAGCATAAATCCTGGCACATAATACATATGGACTAGATGCATGGATCACCTAATGAATGAGATGTTGGTAGGCTTGTGGAAATAAGAATGAGGTTCAGATTTAAAGATAATCTGTGTGGAGGTTGAACCCACTGGAATGAAGCATCCAACTGGAAGCATACAAAGAAACAGAGAAACACACTGTAAGTAGAAAAAATAGGGGATACCTTGTGAAATGGTGAGAGAATAAATCTGAGCATACTTTAAAATCTTTAAAGAGCTATATAGATTATTAGATTTCAATTTTATTTTCTATGCTGGACCTTACAGCCTTCATCTCACACCCTTTGTCAATTGTTCCATTAAAAGGACAGAGTATATTTCTCACTTTAGAGTTTGATAACAGAGGAGAAAAGAGAAACATCCTCTCATTGCCACAACCCTTTTGGGGGTTGCCCAAAGACAAATAAAGCCACAGTCTTAGAATCGTTGCTAGAAAGGGAACTAACGGGATACTAATCCAAGCATTATTGAAGGATTTGACTTAGATTAATGCTTTTCATTAGTGTACATTACTAATAGAATTGCTGGAGATTAAAAGGAATCCTTTCTACGAACTGCTGTATAGCCATAGGTAATAAAATTCTAGCTGCCCCTTGCAAATACAACGTAGAGTTATTTTTTTTAATCAAAATTAATTTATTTACTAGCAAACTAGTAGAGACTGTTATGGTTACAGAGAATTTGAATGTCAGGTTAACTCTGGTTCTATGAGTAGTGTTTGACGTTGCCAGAAATCTTTTGGTCCAAAGTCCAAGTGGTTGCTGCTAAGGTACTCACTTTCTGTGATCTATGTCTAACAACAAAAAAAAGGGGAAAAAAAGAAAGTCATCCTGTAATCCTTCCCCTAAAAATATCGTAGGAAATGCTAGTGGTTAAAATGCAAATAAACCAAGAAGGAAAGATTGAGAGTGTTTTATTTGGTTACTCCATGACAATACCAGGGCACAGATGGAAGTATTATTTAGTAGAAGACTAAGTGCTGTGAATTTCCCCAGTTGTCACACTTTCAGAAACACCTGGGCAAAATAGCCTTCTATGTCAGACTGAGCCTTTTTTTCCCTAAAAATATTCAATGTGCTTGTTTCTGTTTGCTTATATATATATTTATTGTATATGCATATATTAAAAGTCCTATAATATAGTGCACTGATTAACTATCACCCATCCATGTATCTGATCATGGAATATTGTCTATACATTAATTAAGCTCTTCAGCCTTACCTTGGAAAGTAGTAGGTTTCCCTTTTCTCTTTTGCTTTTTGTGTATTAGGTTGACCCATAAGAAATTAGTGATATTCAACTTAACAGAAAATCTGGAGTCTTAGAGATTTATTCAGAGATACCATGGTGTGTGTGTATGAAGGAGCAGGTTGTTACTTATCTGATTGCATCATTGATAATCAGTTCTTAAAAAGAAAATGGAGGTACTGAAGACATGCCTTCTGTGATTTTTCCCCTTTAGGCAGACTCGTCTCTGGATGAGCACCTTCTTGGGCAGTTGCAGGATTGCACTAAGCCTTATAGCTCCAGCACTTTGCCCCTTCAGTAGATTCTTGCAGCTCCAGCACTTTGCCCCTTCAGTAGATTCTTGCTTGTAACTGGTGATAATGCAACTCTGCCTTATCTATAGATCTCCTTAAAGGGCACCCAAAGGTGCAGTGGCTGTTCAGGCTCAATTGCTGAGTGTGAGAATCCTCCGTCCTGTCTCCTTTTGAGACCACAATCTGTGCAAGTATAGTTATGTATTTCTCCACATACATTTTGTAACAAGTATATTTTTCAAATTTTTATTTAGTGTGACAGTTCAGCAGGTCAAGTTCTCCAAAAGGCAGATCCTGAGAAAGCAATTAACGTGCAGGAATTTTTTCTGGAGAGTGCTCTCAGGATAACACCTGTGAGAGAGGAAGGGGAAGGAAGCACAGTAGGGCGGAAGGAGAAGCTGGGCTTTAATTCAGTTGCAGCCACAACATCAGTCAACCCTCCTCCTCTCCGCTCCCTTCCCGAATTGTCCTGAGTCGGAGCAAGGGGACCAGGCTTCTATAGCCCACACATTAACCAGTCACTGGATGCAACCTGCCTCCAGTTGCTTTCCTAGAAGCTAAAGCAAGACATACTTCAGTCCTGAAGAGGGGTCTAGGCAGACCCAGCACAGCATCCACTGCACCAGTAGTTCTCAAAGTTTGGTCTCTAGCGTCAGTGATTCTCAAACTTTAGCATATATCAGGATCACCTGGAAGGCTTGTTGATCTACAGCTTGCTGGCCTCCACACACAGAATTTCTGATTCAGTACGTCTAGGGCAAGGCTTGAGAATTTGCATTTCTAATAAGTTCTCAGTTGCTGCTGATGCTGCTGGGCTGCGGAACAGACTTTGGGAACCACCCTGCCTGTATTTATATATGGAGGTTGGTGTATGGTGCCCTTATGAATAGAAGTAAAACCTTTTGAAGTCACTGTCCCATTCCACACTCCATCAAATTCTCAGCTATTTTTATGCATTATAAAGCTGGAATTGCTGGTAATTAAAATTTGTTATATAAAAAGTACTTAACCAATGCAGTAGATTATACTTGTAAAGCATTATTACTATTTTATGATATCTGGTCATTCTTACTTTTAAAGTTCAGCCGAATTTTCTCCAGGGTCTATAATTTGATAATCTGGATAAGGGAATTTAAAAAAAAAATCTATGTTCAAGATCTTTTTTTTTTTTTAATAGACTTATTTTATTTATTTATTTTTTATGCTGCGTTGGGTCTTCGTTGCTGTGCGCGGGCTTTCTCTAGTTGCAGCGAGCTGGGGCTACTCTTCGTTGCAGTGCACGGGCTTTTTGTTGCGGTGGCTTCTCTTGTTGCAGAGCACGGGCTCTAGGCCTGCAGGCTTCAGTAGTTGTGGCATGTGGGCTTCAGTAGTTGTGGCTCGCGGGCTCTAGAGCACAGGCTCAGTAGCTGTGGTACACGGGCTTAGTTGCTCCGCGGTATGTGGGATCTTCCCAGACCAGGGCTTGAACCCGTGTCCCCTGCATTGGCAGGCGGATTCTTAACCAGTGCGCCACCAGGGAAGCCTGATGTTCCAGATCTTTAGTTTTGTTCTAGGCCAATTTTTTTTTGTTTCTTTATGATTCTTATTATTTCTACATTTTTATTTTATCATATAAGCCATTTAAAGCCATATGGTAACGGAAAATTTTAAAGTATGGCATATAGTCAGAGCTATTTGGAATGCACAAAGATGCCATACAAGTACCCTTGACTCATTTCTAGTCTAGACTTGGCACAATTAAAGTCTAAGAATTCAGTGTACATAGATTGATTTCAGGAGAAAGGATGCAGCCTTAAGTCTCCCACACAAGCAGGAAATAACAGTCTCACCTCTGATCAAAGAGATTTTTCTGCTATTGCTGCCGTTGAATTTTTGTTAACGTGTTTCCAAACTAGAAAACATTCAGCCTGATGTTGTCAGTATTTCAGACCACGAGGGTATCGTTTAGGAAAACAGTGCCTTAGGGTCCTGAAAGAGTTACTGCTCTTCCCTAAGGGCCTAATTTACAAAGCAGCAAACTCAGTGGTAGGATTTGGCTGGAAATCTCATTGTCTCGGTAGAACCCTTTCATCTGATTTATGTGCATCACATTTTAGAAAGTTATTTACTAGTTACTTTCTCTGGAAGCAGAGGGAAGTGGTGTTTCTCTTTAAAGACAGAGGAGCTAAGATGCATCAGGTGCAGCTCATGATGATGATGAAGCTGGTAATAAAATGCACAGTATCTAATTCTCCAAGCTTCACTCTGCCATGAGGGAGTTTCACACTGCTCTTTTATTTCGTGTGAATTTGGAGTATGTTAGAATATATATCAGTGTCTAACCCTGCATTTGTCTTCTGCAATGTGACAGCTTATTTCTATGCGAGATTTGGAGCTGGTGGTGGAGTAAATCTTAGTGATTTGCAATGCACGAGGCAACCTAAAATATTAGGTTGAACGGGATGAAATTGCCCCTTTTGTAGGTCAGAAATGGTCAAACATTAGCAATTACACATGCTTCAACCTGTACATTTGTACGTTTCATGACAGATTATAACATTAAGATTCTCAGTGTTGTTGCAATGGTTCTGAATTTTTAAATCATATTAAATAAAAAGATAAATAAATAAGCAAATAACGATATTTTGATATTTCTCCCTGCATTGATAATTTGCCTGGAAACTAAATAAGCAGGGAGCCAGCAGTTCAGGTTAGCCCTTGAACTCTGCGAGGTTTAACTGATTTGCCCGACCAGAACACAAAGCTACCTTTCAGCTGTGCAGTATTCAAGTTTATTTAGGAGTTGATAAATAGCTTAGTGCAATGCTTCCTTTTTTCCAGTAGCTGCATCCTCATAAACCTATTCTACCCTCCACCAGTTAATGCAGACAGAAGATTTTTATCCAGTATGAGCACCGAAACTACACTGTGGAAGACTGTATGCTCAGCAAAAACCTCACCCATGATGAATAAACAGCTCTTCCGGGGGCTTTGCTGCCGCTGGCTTGGCAGGAGTTGTTTATTGCCTGGTTTGCACATCCCATGATAAAGTTGCTGCTGAAATAAATTGCAGTTTTGCATAATTATTGACAATCACATCTTAACAAGCAGTGTGTATCATATTCAAGTGTTCAATTTTTTTTAAATCCATTTTTAGCTTATGTTTAATCCCAGAAAGTGTTTGTGTAATAATAGAAGGCAAATATGGCATGTAAATAGAGTACTAATTTCCTCACTGCAGACAAAATTTACCTGAATCTTTTTTAGATGGGACTGTTATTGCCTCAGGCAATTTTCCTTCCCAAGCTATTATTATGTAGATGTTTGCTGAGGGCATGTGTGTGTGTATCCACAATACATGCATTATATATATTGTCAGAAAATATGAATAACTTTTCTTTAGACTTTTGTGTCATTAGGGAATTTGGTTCATTCCGTCTAAAAGATTAGAGAAATGAGAATGGGATGTGGGCAGAGGGAACTAACATTTTTGAGCAACCGTAATATGTGACTACATAATGTGTGAGGCACTCAGCTTTACACACATTGTTGTATTTTCGCTCTTATCACAGCAATATGTATTGCAGATGAGAAATCAGAGAGGTTGAGTAACTTGTCATATCACACACTTGGTAGAGGATATTGGGATTTGAACCCAGATCTGTCTGGATTTTAGGCTCCACTTTTTCCATTACGCATAAAATTTTTCTTTTGGGAAATATTCTCAGTTGTATGACCATCAGGTAATGAAAATTAAAGCTAACACAATTAGAACATGATAGTGTTATGCAGAATTACATTTTGTACAATTGTTTCTATGAAATAAATGGTTTTCCTACTTCTTAGTCTTTTTGTTCTCTTTTGTTCTTCAGTCCCCTTCTCTTTCAGTGTTCAACTTTCTGTTCTAGGTTTGCATTTCTCCTGGCCTGTCTAATCATGATTTCCTGCCTCAGGTGACATCAAAGATAAGCATGGTATAGATTTTAGGGTTTTACCTATAAAGATTAGCTTAAACTTTTGCAGCATATTAAAATAAACTTTCAAAATTGACCATCAGAAACTAAAAAGTTTAAAAAATTCTTTTTTGTAAAATTCACATGTGAACTTTCAAAAGTCTAAAAGTCCAAATACACACACACACACACACACACACACACACACACACACGCTATTCTAGTGGTTGATGCTTTGAAGAGCAGTTTTAGCAACAACTCACCCCTTTGTTCGTATATTACAATTTAGTCCCCTGGACTTCGCTCTTTTCGTGGGATTCACTGGGTGCGCCTTTCTGATGTTTGAGGAGAATTGCATCTGGACATTTGTTCTTTTGCAGAGTGAGTGAGCGAGAGACTGCTTTGGAAGAAACTCATAGATTACTGCAACAGTTCCCGCTGGACCTGGAGAAGTTTCTTGCCTGGATTACGGAAGCCGAAACAACTGCCAACGTCCTGCAGGATGCCACCCATAAGGAAAGGCTCCTAGAAGACTCCAAGGGAGTAAGAGAGGTGATGAAACAATGGCAAGTAAGTCAAGCATTTCTACCTCATCCCTCTTGTGAATCCAGTTGAAGAATTCTCAGCATTTGTCCTTGTAATTGATACGCTGTGGACGAACTAAAATAGTTGTTTTACATGGCCTTATGTATTTAAGCGTTTGGGCTAGAAGAAGAGAGACAGAGGAAAAAGGAAAAATCATTTATTATTTCATTTAATACCCCAGTCTTCTAAATAGTGTGTGGTTTTGACCAGGAAAAACTTGCCCGTAAAGCTAGAGCTTTGATAAGAAGAAACTTTGCTCAGAAGAATAAATTAGGGATTGGCTTATTAAATTTGAAAAAGTTGCCATTTTTGAGTGTTTATTTAATATTTTACATGGAAAGCATCTGTATGAATTGTCTGTTTTATTTTGCGTTGCTAACTGAATCAGTTTCCCTTCATTACTTGCCAGTAAGTTTTGAAATGTTAATCTGGTATTTTATAGCTTTCTTCCTAACATGATCTGTGAAAATAAAAATGATATAGCTAAATCTGTCATAGTTAATGATCACACAATTTTCGACAATTGTTTTTCCTAGAAACAAGAATTCTTGCTATAAAATTTCATATGCATAAACAGTGAAAACAGAAGTTTCAGGTAGTTTTGTTTACATGAAGTCTTGGTGAGAATCTTATTCTGTAGTTCAGGAAGGCTCCTGATGCCTACGTTCAGGACCTGACATAATTTTCCTGACCTACAATGGAGTTTCGTTATGTATAGTTGAGTCTTCTGACTTGATATAAGAAGTTTACTAGTACCGCAAAGAAAATTTGGAGTGTTAGAATAATAGGATCCATTTTTAGGACTAACTTCAGTTTTTTAATATTTTAAAATTATGATGAAAAACGGGATAGTATATCCTAGGTTGAAAAATAATTCCAAAATCAAATCATATTAAGCAAAGTTTCATCTCCTCCCCTCCTTGTTGTTCTCCTTCTTTTCTTCTGTTTCGATAGGACATGTGATCTACTCGGATGCTCTCGTATGTAGAGTAGATGACAGTGGCAGTTTAGAGCTTCTTGGATTCCTCATTCTTTATCATTATCCTCGGCCCCCACTTGCTCCCCCACAATGTGTGTTGAGTTAGTTTGATCATTTGGAGGTAGTTTGTTTAGAACAACACCTGACTTTATCTTCCCAGGTATCTCCCATGGCTTGTGAATGGAAATGCAGTGTAAAGTTCGTTTTTTGGTCACTCTTAGGTAAACAGTTAGAAAATGTGCTGCTGTAACATATTTGATTTATGATATTTCATAAGTAAAATTTTATTTCTCCTTGTCCATGCCCATAAAGCCACCCTAGAATTTTAGATACGTGGATTCACATACTCCCCTCAGCTATGGTAAATAAAGAGTAAAACTTTAAGTGGATTTTTTAAAGCAGTTTCCTTTTAAAAATAAATCCAGTGACTCAGTTTTATAATAGCGACTTAATAAAATATTTCTTAAATTGATGGATGTCTTGTTGAGGGCAAAACAAGGATACATCCATCTATCTCCTATACTTTTTGTATTTATATCTATAGTACTTATACAATGAAAATTCATATACAAACTTCTCATCATGAGAAACTGCAAGATTCTGAATCATTAAAGAAAAAAACTGCAGTGTTTCCTAACTATGTTTACTGTGGAAGGATGGAGAATAAAGTACATTTTGTGTTTAGATTTCTGATCTCTTTCAAAAATAGTTGGAAATGGTGCCGAGGAAACTTTCTTAGCTTATTCTATATTACTCGTAAAACTGTATTTACTCTTAAAAGCCATATAAAACTCCCTTAGAGTTCCTGAAAACCGTAGACATACCATTTTCCCTTAACTATAGTAGGACTAACTAAGATTCCAGTGTTATTTTAAAAGAGACAATTTCTCATTCCCTCTCAGTTAATATTGTGTCTTCTATAGATTCCAGTTGCCTGAGGTTGAAACTACATTTTATGGATAGGAATGACATTTTTAGCCAGCTCTGATTTTCAGTTAGATGGCTGAATAATGGTCTTTTGATGAAAGATTTGAAGATGTCATGGTAAAACTCTAAACTACTGAAACTATTGATTATTGTTAATGGCACATTTCAACTGATAGAATTAAATCAAGATACTGGGGTTTAAAAGCAACAAATGGAAATTGGCAAGCTTGAAAGTAAATGAAACCACATACCTTAGGAGATGACATGCAGTTTCAGTATTTCAGCTAAATCGAAGTGTTTGCTTTTTTTCCCCTCCAAAGATAACTTTTTTAAAATTTTGAACAGAACGAATGTTCTGTAATATGTGTGAGGGAATAAAGTGTAACTGTATGCCTTTCACTTCGTTTGCAGAAGCTGGTGGCATTATATTCATTGTTTGATTCATGCTGTATAGCAAGAATAGTTCTTACATATTAAAAAAGGAAACTCCAAATGCCTAGCCAGAGCAGCGGCTCTCCCAACAGATTTCAATATATCTGTCCACCCAAAAGCAGTGATGTTTTACTTTATACAGATGCTGCTGAATGGGGACAGGGGGTCAGAAAATGGGTTTTTCTCTGTGACTGTCAATCGGTGTTTCTATATGTGGAGACTCCAGCTCTTACTAGACTACCTGACTATCACTGCTTGTCATCCACTTCATAGGATGTTTAATTCTCCCAGCAATAATTACAATTCCTGGGTTTGATAAGCATACATGTATTAGGAAGTATATGCTTCCTGAATGGAATTAACCTGATTAATTCCACTCTGAAAGCCATTCAAGTTTCTTCCTTATATTAGAAAAAAAATGTTATTTACTTTCCTTACTAAGAGCAAAGTCATTATATTTGACCTTGTGCTTTAGGATGAGGAGATTTTTTTCTTATAAGTATTGTTATTTCTGACAGTATAACTGGAATCTTAAAGCCAATGTATTTTTATAGAGTACCATATAGAGCCCTAAGAGGTGACAGTTTGAAAATTCTTAAATTGCAAATTTATTCTTAAAATGAAGAACTATGTTCATAATTGAATCAGATTCTTCCTGTGTCCAAAACATTTCCTGCTTTGGGCCTTAGAGAACTGGTAAAGATGGTCGCAGTTCTAAGTTCTAACATAAAACCGTGGGTAACTAACTGAAAATAGTTAGTTAAACATGCAGACTCTGCATGTTTACTAATGTTTCACAAGAATTTCACCAATCTTAACTGATTCTCTAAGCACCCCCAAGAGATAATTGTAATACCAGCTTGTAAAGAAGGTGTGTGGGGATGGGTATGTGGTGGGGAGAGATGGTCATAAAGGTGGCATAATTAGGGTCTTTTTCTCAGCAAGAGAGACTATGGAGCAATTAATATTTGAGATTCCCTCATCTGTGTTCTGGGTCATGTCTCAGGCCGTATCTCTCAACTCACTCCCTCCTCTAATTTCATTTGTTTTACCTATGTCTCCTCCCACCCTCCCCCACCCACTGTAGAAATGCTCTTCTATTAAACAAAACGCTTCCAGAGAGACAAGTTTGATAAATTTTGAATTTTACATCCGAGTACACCTGGAAATTGATTAAGCTACCTTAAATTTCTAATATGTTATTGAAATTGGGGAATTTAGCTTCTTCAGTGTTGCTCACAATGTATCTTGGCCCACTGATTCATTCCTAAGGAAGAAGGAAGAATGCAACCTCAGTAGCAAAATTAGTATCCTGAATAAATTGGATTGTCATATTTCTAGGTGCATCTGAAAGGAGAGCGGTAATCTGAAGATTCCTAATTCTAAGAAAAGAAAACCCTCTGTGTATTCCTTTTTGTTGCTATAATTTGAATTGAGTCTTATATGTAGTTTTTAATCGTTCTCCTTTGGTGTCTAAAGATTATGAAAGTTTACCTTGATGTTTTTCTTTTGCCTAGTGATGTCTGCCTGCCATTTTTGATATACAAAACATTATATATATATATATATATATGTTCCCTAAGAACTTTGATTGATTCATCAAATCTTTATTAAATACCTGTTGGATGCCTAGCATGGTGTTAGGACTAGCATTACGAATGTGATTAGAGAGATGTTTTTCAAACGTAGTTCAAAGTACTAGGTTACGTAATTAATTTAATGAGTATCAATCCACATGTTTTTAAACAGAAAGGAATAAAATTAATAGAATAGAAAATAACAAGAGTCCATCACTCTTAAATAAGAGTCGGTATTATTTTCTGCAGTTTTGGTTTCAACTGTTTGCATATATGTGCGTGTGTGTGTACATACTGGATCAGTGTGTAGCATATATTCAAAAGCCTCTGCATTAGAGTATGATTTCTGCCCTTGGGATGCTTATATTCCAGAGGTGAAGATAGTTATGCTAAGACAAAATTGTATGGTAGAGTGATGAGTGTTACAGTAGAGGGCTAGACAGGATCTAGTAAAAACAGAAGATGATTGAGGTAAGCTTGCCAGAGAGGCCAGGAAACTCACCTAGAACAGTGTTTTTCAGTCTTTCTTATACATTGGAAGAGATTTTTTAAATGCTGATCTCTGGGTTCTACCCCCAGAGATTCAAACTGGATTGATCACAGCATGTCCTGTCCACGCTTGTCATGTCCAGCCAAGGTTGAGAACTTCTGTTCAGAGAAAGTTAGAAGAATGTGTTAGGAGTTGGCTAGATACACAGAGTTCAAAAGGGAAGGAAACAGCGTGTTGAAAGTCCTGGACAGTTGGGTAGTTCAGGAATCGAAAGGTACTTCTCTATGGGTGGGGTATGATTATTATAAGAAATGAGTTTGGAAAGATCAGCTGGGGCTAAATTATGTAGAAAGGCAGCATGGTGTAGTAGATAGAGTATAAGCCTTGTAAGCCGACAGACCACTTATTGCCTAACCTCTAAGTCTCAGTTATATTCTTCTGTGCAATGAAAATAATACTCCACAGGATTTTGTGAGGAATAACTGATAGAATACATGTAGAATGCCCACCAGAGGGGCAGAGTGCTGCGCTCAAAGTGTTCGGTATGTGTTAGCTGTCTTTCCCTCCCTCTGTCCGCCTATCTTTGAGAGTTTGGACTTTATCTGTAGTCTGTGGGAAGTCACAGCACGTTTTTAAGCAAGGAAATGGAATAACCTAACTCATGTTTTTGAAAGATCGCTCTGGTAGCTGTGAGGAGAATGAATTGGAAGGATATGAGACCTGTCCAGGAACAAAAGTTAGAAAGTTGTTTCTGTAACATTCCAAGCAAGAAATGATCATTAAGGTGTTGAGGTTGAACAAAGGAAACAGATGTGTGAGCTATTTGGAGGGCAAAAACTAACATTGTGATGTAGATTATGGGAGGAAGAGGTGAGGGGGGAAATGTGAGGTACAGTGAGGAGTCACTGACTGCTTACCATTTGGCATGACTGGGTGCCTTACAGAGTTGCAGAATTAAAGAGGAAAAATAGTTATGGGAAGAGAAGTCAAGAATGCGGCTTTCTCAAGATTGCTTTGGCTATCCGGGGTCTTTTGTGTCTCCATACAAATTTTAAGATTTTTTTGTTCTAGTTCTGTGAAAAATGCCATTGGTAGTTTGGTAGGGATTGCATTGAATCTGTAGATTGCCTTGGGTAGTAGAGTCATTTTCACAATATTGATTTTTCCAATCCCAGAACATGGTATGTCTTTCTGTCTGTTTGTGTCATCTTCGATTTCTTTCATCAGCATCTTAGAGTTTTCAGAGTACAGGTCTTCTGTCTCCTTAGATAGGTTTATTCCTAGGTATTTTATTCTTTTTGATGCAGTGGTAAATGGGATTGTTTCCTTAATTTCTCTTTCTGATCTTTCGTTGTTAGTGTATAGAAAATGCAACAGGTTTCTGTGTATTAATTTTGTAACCTGCAGCTTTACCAGATTCATTGATGAGCTCTAGTAGTTTTCTGGTGACAGCTTTAGGATTTTCTATGTATAGTATCATGTCATCTGCAAACAGTGACAGTTTAACTTCTTCTTTTTCAATTTGGATTCCCGTTATTTCTTTTTCTTCTCTGATTGCCATGGCTAGGACTTCCAAAACTATGTTGAATAAAAGTGGCAAGAGGGCTTCCCTGGTGGCGCAGTGGTTGAGAGTCCGCCTGCCGATGCAGGGGACACGGGTTCGTGCCCCGATCCGGGAAGATCCCACATGCCGCGGAGCGGCTGGGCCTGTGAGCCATGGCCACTGAGCCTGCGCGTCCGGAGCCTGTGCTCCGCAACGGGAGAGGCCGCAGCAGTGAGAGGCCCGCGTACCGCAAAAAAAAAAAAAAAAAAAAAGTGGCAAGAGTGGACATCCTTGTCTTGTTCCTGATCTTAAAGGAAATGCTTTCAGCTTTTCACCATTGAGTATGATGTTAACTGTAGGTTCATCGTATATGGCCTTTATTATGTTGAGGTATGTTCCCTCCATGCCCACTTTCTGGAGAGTTTTTATCATAAATGGTGCTGAGTTTTGTCAAAAGCTTTTTCTGCATCTACTGAGATGATCATATGGTTTTTATTCTTCAATTATACAATGGAATATTACTCGGCCATTAAAAAGAATGAAAGAATGCCATTTGCAGCAACATGGATGGACTTAGAGACTGTCATACTGAGTGAAGTAAGTCAGAGAAAGAGAAATACCGTATAATATCGCTTATATGCAGAATCTAAAATGAAATGATACAGATGAACTTATTTACAAAACAGAAACAGACTCACCAACTTAGAGAATGAACTTATGGTTACCAGGGTAGAAGAGTGGAGGGAAGGGATAGTTAGGGAGTTTGGAATTGACATGTACACACTGCTATATTTAAAATGGATAACCAACAAGGACCTACTATATAGCACAGGGAACTCTGATCAGTATTATATAACAACCTAAATGGGAAAAGAATTTGAAAAAGAGTAATAGACACATGAACATGTATAACCAAATCACTTTGCTGTACACCTGAAACTATCACAACATTGTTAATTAACTACATTCCAACATAAAATAAAAATTAAAAATTAGTATAGCTGATTCACTTTGTTATACAGCAGAAACTAACACAACAATGTAAAGCAATTATACTCCAATAAAGATATTTAAAAATATCAGTGAAGTAAAAAAGTAAAATGGATAACCAAAAAAAAAAAAAAAGGAATGTGGCTGGTTTTCAGGTGTCTATGAATAGTAGAGGTGAAAATATCACCTCCCTTGAAGTAGTTATGAATGTGGATCTAACATTTGGAAAAAGATCTAGGTCAAAGATCTAAAACTGAAGGGCATCGACATGGACTCCATAGAAATACATAATATTACACAGAAATCAATGTCATTGTTACTTGAATTTCTCCATTCAGAAATATATCTAAAAGTCTCTAAAATATTACTTACTGTAGCATAGGATTGGTCTTAATGATGCCATCTTCTGCTCTTCAAAAGGACATAGCTTTAGAGACTCTCTTAAATGTTTTAACCGTGAAAAAAGGCAAAGAACTAGCAAAACTTTGGTGTAAAATTCATACTGTGGAGAAAGTAAAAGTATTTAGGTAATCTATCCAAGATCTTGAAAAACTCTTTCCAATAAGGCCAGTTGATTTCTTCTCTTATATAAACATGGAAAAGTTTTATTTACCTTTTATTCTACAGTAAAAAGTTCATACACAGTCACAGTACTATGGATTGCAGTACTCAGGAATAGATTCAAGAGCCACAGCTTGTCATCTTACTATATTCAGTAGTTTATTATGTTCCAGGTTTGGACCCTGAAATCCCTGTAGATCACAAGAGAAAATCCAAAAAAGAAACAGTGAAAATAATTAAAAGTGTAGAAATAAAGTCAATGAGGACAAATGTTCAAGACTGGTGTTTTATCTCCTATAGCAGGGAAGACTAAATATAGAAAATAAGAATCCATTTATTTTTATCCAGTGGTGGCAAACAGTAACTTCGATATAAAACAATGAGCTTAATCACTTGATTATAAGGGTTATAACACTCTAAGCCATCTTACCATGGTCCCTTTCATATATAAACATGTTAATTCAGTGTATCAAAACTTTAGGACCTATTTTTTTGGATATTGCCACTAAAGTTAGTTATTATCTGGAATGATACAAGGGAAGCACTAAGTTGAATAACTTTGTAATTCAGTCATTGGATTCTATAATTTTATATATACAAACTAAAAGAAAGGCTCACATAGGTAAGAAGACACTGTGCATACTGAAAAGTCAATTTTGATAGCCCGTAATAACGACTGTCTTTTATTCCCCACAGAACTTTTCTGAGGCTCTTATAAGGTAATAAATATTTAAAGCACTTTGAAAAAGCTTTCTTCAAGTGAAAGATCCTTATTAATTTTATGAATTACCATTAAACAAAAGTCAAACTAAAGATATAAACTTAATATCATACTCTTTAAAATCAATAGATTAAAGTTATGTTAATTAATGAGAATAAAATTAACTAAATTGTTCCTTGTTTATAACTGACAAAGCATTTTTACTTCAATTCTCTAATTTGATTCTCACTGAAAACCTCTGGTGTTGGTACTATTATTTCCATATTCAGTAGGAGAGAGTAAAATTAGAGAGTTTCAGTAATTTAGCTATTACTATCAATACGTCTTTGAAAATCAACTTGAGTTTTATCATACCAGATTAGGAGGGAAATAATTCAGAATACAAGCCTATGAAAGAAATGTTTAGTTTTCTGGGATTAATATCACCATTTAATTCAGTTATTTATTTATCCAATTATTAGGCTAGATAATAATACTGTCTCACATTAAAAAAAAATATTACTATGTGCTGGGCAGTGTGCTAAGAGCTTTGCTTGCATGATATAACAATCCCCCGCCTTTTTTTTTTTTTGCATGATCTTACCCCTTTTACAGATGAAAAATCTGAAGCTTTGAAAGTTTAGGTAACTTCTCTTAAGGTCACACAGCTATACAGAGAGGAGTCAGTATTTGAACCTAAGTTTGACCTTCTGACCTTCAACTAATCCTGCTCTCCTACCCATTACTGTAAACTGATTCGGCATTCCAGGCAAAGACCCAAGATAACCAAAAGCAAGTTTCAAATCATTCACTTCATAGGAATTTGTTGATTACTGAAAATATTCCTACTTCCTAAACATCCTTCTTTCCTTTACATTTTTCAGTCTTGTTTCCACATTTGCCTCTTAAGTGAAACACTTCTGTATGAAACCACCATAACTTCCAAATGCAGATTCTTTTATCAAGTCCTGTTGCCCTAGAAATGTATGCATAATTTGTTATTGTAGTCCACCGCAGTCTTCTGGAAAATTTCTCATCTCTTGACTTGCTGGGGTGCTATATTCTACTAGTTTTCTCCTACCTCTGTTACTACTCATTCTTCTTTCTTTACCTGATGACCTATTCTGGACTGTCTCTTCTGTCTTCATTAATCTCATTCTCTTAATTCAGTAGTCAACCAGCAGTTACAAAGTGTCGGTTATGTGCTAGGTATTAGACTAGAAACAGTCTTTTGTTCATCTCCTTTAATCCAGTGATTTGAAGATTTTTATCTCTTTCCAGTATCAATCCCACAGTTCTTACCATGTATGGGACATTTCTTACTCGAAGTCTTACGAACATCATAAACTCAATACGACCCAAATAGGCCATATCTTTAATACCAAGTCTGTCTCCTGTCTTGCCATTCATCACACCACCATCTTTTCAGCCAGAGAAATTTCAAACCAAATAGTCATTTCTACATCACCTTCTCACTCGCCTTACTTTCTAGTTCATTTTTAAGATCTATCAATTTTACGTCGCTAATCATTTGCACCCGTTCCTTACTCTCCAGTCCACTTACCGCTGCTCTAATCCATGCTTTTATTTACCTTTACCTTCCTCTACTCCTTCCTGCCCACGGCATTGCTACAATCCAACCCGCAGATTGCCATCTCAATTAAGCTTCGTAAAGCATAGCTAAGATTGTAACTATGTTATAAATTCCATGGAAGCAGGGGTTTCATCTACTTTATTCTCTTGTATATGCCCATGGCTCAAGACAGTGCCCAGCACATGATAGGTGCCAATAAGTATTCATCAAGTGAATGAAAAAATATACGACTCCTCTGTTCAAACACCTTTTATGACTTCTCAAAGCCTTCAGAATATTCTGCAGACTCCTTCACCTGGCCCTGCAGGATTGGCCCTCAAACTCAATTTCCAATCTTATTTCTTACTTTTCCTCTCCATGCACCCTTCACTCCTACTAAAACACACAGCTAGCCAGTTTACTTTTGTGTCTTTGATGACCTGTTTCTTTTCTTGGGAGTGCTTTTCCTCATCTCAGTTTACCCAGATACAACCTAATTTGCAAGGAAAGCCATATTCAAATCCTCCCTTTTTCCCTGAGCCCTCAAGCTAGAAGACATCTCGTTTCCCTCTCAATTCCCAGAGGCATTTCTTTGCCCTTTAAATAACACTTAATGCTTTCTGTATTGTTTTAGAGGGTCTGGAGAGGATAGCATTTAATAGTGTGGGCTTTGAAGCCTGACTGCCTGGGTTTAACTCATGATTCTGATACTTACTGACCATGGACACATTTCTCAATTGCCCTCAGTTTAGGCAGCTATAAATCGGGGGAAATGATAACATCTAACTCATCAGGCTATTGTGAGTGTGATGTGAATTGATACATGTGAAGTGCATAAAATGGTATTTGATACGTAGTAAGCAACGAGTAAACATAGCTAGTATTGTTATTACTGTTATCAGGTGTATAACATATAAATTTTGTAAGTTAATTTTTGTATTGTTTCTTTCACTATAGACTGCTTAAGGGCACAGTCCTCATATGGGTAGAGTGAGAAGCTATTTAATAAGGAATGGGTGAATTAATAAAACCATGCCAGAAATATTGGCTACCATGAGTGTTGAAACTGATTTTTTTTAAAGCTTTGTCTTTTCTAACCAAGAAAAGATTAAAAATCTTCAGTAGATTTTAGTTCTTAAATGTCAATATTGACTCATGTTTGAAAAACTCTTCAAAGTCTTCAGATACAAACAAACCTTAATACTCATATTCTTGAGAATAAACATACTACACTGAAAATGAAAAAGAGGTATTTTGCCTTTCATAATGACCTCCTTGGGGGAAATCAGTTGACTTGCCACCCTTCTCTTTCAACCAGACACGAGACGTTGAGATTCCCTGAAACACACTTCAGTAACAGTCGTTTATTTTTCTCAAACGGTCTGACCAACATTGGAAGTCACATCAAAGGCTTATAGGTATGTTAATAAAATTAATAAAATTGTTTTACATTTATCCTGTGAGGCAGTAGCAGTGAAGATAACCAGAAGTATGAGACTATTCACTCACTTCCTTTGATCTCCATCAGAACCTGGACAAGGTCTATATAATTTCAGGCCTTCTTCTCCAAACAAGAATAGAAAAGGTCAGGAAAAGTTTGACGACAGAAGAAGTCAAAGAATTTCACATCACTTTCTCCCCCTCCGTTCCTCCAACCTCAAAGGTGTTTTTGAGGGTTAGGGGTCTTCGAGGGCAGACTTTCTAGGCAATAAATAAATAAATAAATAAATAAATAAATAAGATACTCCTTTATATGATGGGTAGCAATGCCCCCCTTCCTGTTGGAAAAATCTGAAATTGTGGATTGGAGGGATCAAATAAAAGAATCTCCAGTCTTGTATTTACAGATTATTTTTAAAAGGAACTTCATAAGTGTCTCTCTTGTGCCATTCATAATTCCAATAAGAAAACCTTTCAGGTATTAATCGAAGATGAATAGTATTCAAAATAATTTAGGTTATCAGCATGTGATTTTTCATTCCACATGAAATCCATTTGCAGTGTAAATGGTTTCCTAAATTATATTAAAATAAAATGTCAAAAAGTTCACATTTTTTTTTCATTTTTAACAACATCAGTCTTTAAAGAAAGGTTATTGAACAAAGGTCTATGCATAAATCAGCCATTCCCCGTAGAGGTAAAAGAAGCCATTACACCTGGTTATAAAAGAGAGTTTCATGAATGTGGGAGGAATAAATCATTCCCTACTGGACATCATATTAGTCTGGATGGAAGAATATCTGTAACCTAGTAGTGAGAAAGCAACAAGTTACTTTTGTTTTTTTCTTGCATCCATTGTTATCCTTGAGAGGTCGATTAGCAAGTTGACCATTCGATATTATTAGTAGTATAGATGTAATCTTAAATTCTCTGAAGATTTCAATCTTTCTCTCTAATTTCTATTCATCTCCAACACCTTTTACAATATATTATTCCTTGGGAGTTATAGAAAAAGTTACTCTCTGCAGAAAGCAGCATTTCATTTGCTCTCAGGAGCCAACCACATTTCACCTCAGTCCTTTGCTCTCAGTTCAACAATTCAATATTGGATTCGGTTCAAGGCTGTGGCCCCAAATAGAATGAGACCTGTATGTTTATGAACTGCTTGACCAGGCATTCTTCCCAATGATTTATTCCATAAAACCTATTTTTAGTTTTGACAGTAGTTTCACAAATGGTTGTAAAACTGTTGTACATTGCAGTTTTAAAAACTGAAATGAGTGTAGATTGCATTTTTACCTGCTGTGGACAAGTGTTAACATGTTCTGTTTTGGAGTAGAAAACAGTTGTCACTGTCGGGATGCAACCCTTGGATTGATTAGACAACTGTAAATTCATTTCCCATCAATAGCCTAAAAGAATTTTTTAATTTATGCCATGTATACACATAGTAGAAACGTATTTTTGAGTGCATTTCTAAATGTGACTTTTAAGGACAGCCACTGAGACGTGGGATCTGCCACAGAACAATAAAGAGGTTTGAGGATCCAAAGGCTGATAAGAGCCTTACTTGGCCGCAAAGAGGAATTGGTAGTGGTGGGACTTGGGGAGAAGGAAGACAGGGATATAATTCAGGTGAATACAGAGTCCTCTGGTCTCCCAGAAGAGGAGGCACCTCCTGCCTACCTTACGGGGATGATCGGGGGAGGTGTCCTGGTAAACTTTGGCTACATAACAAACCAACCCAAAGTTAACACCTTCAAATAATAGTAGTCACTTGTTTTGCACATGAATCTACAATTCAGGCAGGGTTCACTGGGAACTGTTTGTCTGGGCTCCTGGTGATATCACCTAGAGCAAGTAGACTGGCTGCTGGAAGATCCCCTTCCAAGGGAGCTCACTCACATGTCTGGCAAATAGTCAATTGCTGGCAGTCAATTCTTCTTCGTGTAGTCCTCTCCATAGCGCAATTTGGGCTTTTTCATAGTGTAATCGCCAGGTCCCAAGAGCAACCATACCAAGGGACAAGAAGTTGAGGCGCCAGCTTCTTAAGACCTGGGGGAGAAACCAGCATAGGTTCGCTTCTGCCATATTCTGTTGGGCCAGCAGTCACAGAGCCCAGATTCAAGGGGATATAGGACATGCTTCCATGGAAGAATGTGAAAAAGTCTGGGGGGGCTATGTTATAACACTGACACAGAAAGCTTCTTGTACAAGACACTGAGCTGAATATTAAACAGCAAGTATGCCAGCAGTCACAGAGCCCAGATTCAAGGGGATAGGACATGCTTCCATGCTTCCATGGAAGAATGTGAAAAAGTCTGGGGGGGCTATGTTATAACACTGACACAGAAAGCTTCTTGTACAAGACACTGAGCTGAATATTAAACAGCAAGTATGCCTTATCCAGGTCAAGAGAAGAGGTCCTCTTTACCCCAAACACCCTTTCTCTTCTTGTCTCCCTGGCTAACTCCTACTCGGTCTTCAGGTCTTGGTCAAAATACCTTTTCTCAGAAGCATTATCTGGCCTTGCCCCCAAGTGAAAAATTGGATATACGACTATATTGATTTTTTTTTAATTTAGGCTTTTTTTCTACAACAGAACATAAATAACTTCCTTTCTTGCTTAAAAGCTGTAAAATACTCATGGCAGTAAGTATATACAATGAAAATAAATCGTAAGTGCAAAAAGTATCTCTCAAATAGCAATATAGACGCTTACATTTTACTGACCTATTTGCTTTTCTTTCTCTGTTTGCCCCAAGATCTCATCTATACCAGTGTGTACCAATTCATTTCTAGAATATACCTGTTAACAACCTCATTTGCATAGCTCTGCTCACTAATCTGGGCACAAGGTAGCCTCAAGGACGTCTTAATTTTTCTCAGTTTAATCCATCTCTCCTGTCCTTTTCTTAGTGTGTCTGTCTGTCTGTCTGTCTGTCTGTTTCTCTCTCTCTCCCTCTCATGTTTTTCATTTGTTTCTTTTCAAGTGACTTTCAACTATGCAGAAAATGTATTTCACATTTCTGTGCCTGCCTCCAGGCTCTATTTCACTCACCCAGGACTGTCCTTTCTGAATTCTTTCTCTCATTTAGCAACCATCATTAAAGTTGGGCAAATGAAAGAACCTCATTTCTTAAAGGACCAGAACATTATATTGAGCAAGCAATTAAAAGGATTCAGCAAATCAAAACATGAGCTATCTGGATGAATCTTGAAGACATTATGCTAAGAGAAATAAGCCAGACACAAAAGGATATATGTATAATTCCACTTATACGACATACCTAAAATAGTCAAATTCGTAGAGACAGAAAGTCAAATAGTGGTTACCAGGGGCTGGGGGTGAAGGGATAGGGGACTTCTTGTTTAATGGATACCTGAGTTTTGGCTTGAGAAGATGAAAACTTTCTAGAGATAGCTAGCGGTGATGACTGCACAAGAGTGTGAATGTACTTAATGATGCTGAACTGTACATTTTACAATGGTGAAAATAGTAAATTTTATGTTGTGAATATTTTGTCACAATAAAAAGGAAAATATGAGCTAACAGACTTTTTGAGGGACTCTTTGTGGAAGTAGTAAGGTATCAGAGAGTGCAGAGTATCTTATTTGATAGTCAAGGTATTTGCGTGACCACTGACCTGGGTGATCTTGGGGAAATCGATGGCATTGTGAATCCCAGGTTTATCTTCTGGCAGATGATGGAGCTAGACAAAAGAAATGTTTCTGCAAGTCCACATACAATCTACACTCTCTTCACTTGGAAAGTTTATTAAAAATGCACTGTCAGAAGCGGACTCTCTAGGGATGGGCCAGGGAATCTGCATATTTAAAGAGCCCCCAGGTGTTTCTTGTGCCCATTCACATTTGAAAATCACTGGGCCAGATGTTTGCTTAAGGCCATTTCAGCTCTTGAAATTTGACAGATTTTGATTCTGTAAGGCAGATTCTCAGTGCTTATGCAAGAAAAAGAAATGAAGAAAATATTAGACTTTCTGCTTGTGTTGGAGAATTTTTCATTTGCCTAGCCAATCAGGAATGGTATTGTTTATTCCTCCCACTGTTTTGAAGAGGCATGGGTTTAAAAAATAAGCCAGATGGTACTGAGGAAGATTTACATTACCATTTTCTTTCTTTTCCCCTTTGCATATTATATAAAACTGCCCATGCCTCCATCTGAGCCATGATCATTAATTTAATGTTATGATTTAATGGCTCATGACATTAAGTTATAACTTAGCCTAACATGACCAAATTACAGTATCAGAAGGAAAGTTTCTTTTCTCAGGTTGATTTGCATACCTTAAACCAGTTGTATTATTGGCTGAATTTTTCATAATTATGTCTCAGCCTTGATCTAGGGAATTTTCTCTCTTCCATAGAAATGCATTTTGTTAAACAAGATCTAGGTTATAATCAACGTCTCAAAAGTAAAGTTAAGAAAGGGAAAAAAGTGTTTACTTTGCTTTGCTTTGCTTTGGGCGTATGTATGTATGTGTGTGTGTGTGTTTACAGTACTGAAATACATTCTGTCTGGTACTGAATGTAAGATTAAAAGTGAAGGAGAATAGTCAGTTGTCATGTATCCACTTGAGTGGATTATCTAAATATCTTTAGAAAGGCATAACCCCTTCAGCAATATTTTACCAACCAATCAGTGAGGTCCTAATCACATTTATCTTGAATAAACAGTTTTGGCACCTATAACTTTGTGTTTATTTTCCTTTTGTATATGCACTCAAAAAATAAAAAGTGTCATCCTTGGTTAATTCAAGCAAAGACGATTTTATTCTGAACAGGTTTTTGTTGTTTTACTTATTTGAACTTTGTTCCTTGAATCTCTGTATTTCTTTGAATATAAAATATTTTGTGTTATGAATGTGATTAAAATAGAAAATAATTAGCTGATTTAACAGAGGGAAAGAGAGAGGGAAGAAGCAAGAGAAAAATACAAACCACCACATGCTTTTCTATTCTGTGAGATCTGTCAAGGCAACAGAGAAAGAGGCTTACTTGGGCCTAGTAACACAAAGGAAAAAGAAATGTGGTGGAAGGTTCTCCTGCTGCTTTACCAAGAAGTCTGAGACAAATTGTATCAGAATTTAGACTCAGTAAAACTTAGACAATTTACCTGCCATGTGAGAATCTCAACATGAGTTTAGGTGGGAGAGGCATAGGAAGTGAAATCCAATAATATATGCAACAATGATCACACCAGAATTGCATATAGAAAGCAAATTAGTCCTCTAATAGAGAAGCCAAATTGAAATTCATTCTCTGAGCAAGTTTTCAAACACGTTCTTCTTTTACTTTTCTGTTTACGAAAATGGAACGCCACCAGAAAAACAAGAATTCGGAAGATAAGATGAAAAAAACAGTTGGAATTCTAAGGGAGAGACATAATACACACACACACACGCACACGCACACACACACACACACACACACACACACACACACACACACGATGAGAGAGTAATTTGCCTACATGGTATAACTGATTGAGAACTCCCTTTGCTGCAGGGCTTCTCACAGAAAGTGACTAATTCTCGTGATGTGAGATATTTTCTTTTACATGGTATTGGAAAAAGAAAATTTATCTAAACTCAACGGCAGTGTTGTATTGTTATTCCTATATAATATATTCTCTTCTAAAAAGTAACTCTAGACTTAAGGAAGACAGGACTTGTGACTCAAACAGCATGTTCCACTCTCTGTCGTAGAAATTGCATCAATCTGTCTAACTCACAGGACACTCCTAAAAGATTGCTCCAAATAAAATATATGTTTGAATTCTTTATAGAAGAAACTGAAAAAAAGAGAGTAGGGTTATTTATTTATTAAATCTAGTAGACATTAATAATAGTACAGAGCAGTCACCAAGCACAGACAAACATGTGGCAAAAATTACACCCAGAAGAAGTAAGAGATAAAAGTAAGTACACATGATTTCAGGTTCTGCAGTATGGTGTCTGCTTTAAAGAAACTGTTATATAGTTGTAGCAGATTCAATGATTAACTCTAGTTCTTCCTCCCTTTCTGCAACCACAGCCTTGACATCACCTCCTTATGAATGGAACGTATCTCCCAACCCCTGGCCTTAAGGGCTTGGCCCTGTGATTTGCTTTAGCAAACAAGTGAGCAGAAGTGACAGTGTGCTGGTTTGAAGCTTAGACCTTAAGAGGGCTTGCATTTTCCTGTTTCTGCTTCTACCCCGTGAGCAAGCAGAACGTGTTCCATCTAGGCTGGTGGTTTCAGAAAGAGGATGACAGATGTGTACAGTAGGGCTGTGCTGGCCATGCACATCCGGGAGGATAAATGATTGTTGTCTGAAGCCATAATGCATTATTCTACATTAGTTTAGACAGCAAATAAGCTTTTGTTTTTCCTGACTACCTACTGAAAATTAATATCAACCATTTTGTGGTAAAAATATAAAGCCTATGATTTAAAGGTTCGCTGATAAACATACATTTTTAAAATAACTAGATCTTCCCTTGTCTGGTGATGTCATTATATTAAACTTACAGATCATAAATACGTTGTTTATGTCTGTTAACTTATTTGTAAGTAACATTTGTCATGGTTGGAAACACCGCCAATCTTGAGGGGATACACACATTTCTGTGTTATGGATTTTTAAAATCTCCTTACATCAAAGTATTGCATAATAATGTTTCATTTTAATACATCACACATTCCCAGGAGAAAGTAAGTGATATTTGGTTTTGTGAGAGAGATAAAAATAATGAACATTACCATCTGGTTTAACCCTTGTGGTGATATGGAATCGTGGCTGTGTTAATTACCCTTGTGGTGTGTCTTCACAGAGATAATTATATGTGAAATTTCTTTCCAATTTGTTATATAATATTAGAAATACTTCTAAAATTGACATGGATTTATTATGTTTCCATCCTTGTTATAATCATTAATCTATTTAATTGAATGTTTTAAAGCTATGGTATTCAAAACAGGACTATTATGAGAAGAGGTATTTGAAATAATACTTTTTGCGTGTTTTGAATAATTGGATTATTCAGTATTTCTTCATGTTTAGTTCCTAAATCTAAGTCATGCTGTCTATATAAAAATAGATGTCAGCTGAAGACAACCAGGCAAGGGGTTTTTCTTGACAACAATCTTTTTATATATTCAGACTTCATTTATTATTAGACATATCTGTTTTTAAAATTGGTATTTCTTTACCTTTCTGTATTTAGGGAAATGACGCAAGAGAATAACATTAATTTCCCTGTCATTTTGGCTGAATTACATTTGAAACTTCCAAGAGAGATTGTCTAATCAATTCAAAGACACATTTGAAAAGATTACCGTTAATATATCTCTAAAATGAATTAGTGGCATAAACTGTTGCTAGGTGATTTAGGTACACTTGTAATTTTCAGTAATCCCAGGAGAAGATACAGTACATTCTGTAGTGTCTCAACCAGTGTGATTGCTCAAAATTCTGGGAGATTGGTCCTCTGCAAGGCTTCCTGATGTCACTGTTCCAAGTGGAATTTTATTCCGGTATTTACAACAGCTGCAGCCATAACTACTTCTGTATTACTCCAGTCATAGTTATTACTATATTTTTCACCTACCTATATTGTGGTCTAAAGAATAAGTGCACTTCATATTCTAGAGAAAGCACTGGAGGAAATGAAAGGAAGTTTGATGTAGATCTGTATACCCCACATTATTATTTGTAAGTTCTCAGGATTAGCTGACTAATGCCCTAAAGAAGGAAGGTCAGGTGATGTGCCTTGCTGCTCCCTGTTCCATGTGTCGGGAGTGTTATTCCTGTAGAAGAGGAGTCGAGAGTGGGAAGAAAATGAAACCTCTCAATACTGTGAATGTATAAATAATAAAAGTGGCAGTAGGACTGATTAATTCTGTATCATCTTTATAAAGTGACTGGAGCTGTGAAAATGCTCGGTCTGCACAGCTGATTGGGAAATGTATGCAGTCTGTTGATCAGAATTCATTTGTGAATGCTCTCTTCCAGAGATTTCTATACCAGAGGTCTTAAAAATATTTTTGTCCCCATGAAAAAGAAAAACTACAGTCCTAGGAGATCGTGATTTAAAATGGAAGAAAGCATTTTCCCACCTTAAGAGCAACTTTCAAACAAACAGTTCATACAAATAAGTCAAAATACAGTTTAGTTTCAAAGAAAAGTTTCAGAATACTTCCAATCACTATATACTTATTGTCTGGTAGGAAAAGAAAAAGCTAAATTCTTGGATCATGCAGTAGAAAATTTAGCATAAATGCATGAAAGCTATAGATTTAGTTCAGTGATCCTATAAAGAGGAATATATTTATCATTGGTCTTTTAATCTCAGATAATGTATACATATTATTTTATTTTTATAGCTAAAGCAACTGTGTTATGATATTACATATAGTGTTGTAACAGTAGAAGTCCTCTTAAACTCAGTAATAATCAATGTACATTGTATGTTATGTTTCTTTCTGATTTTTAACCAAAACTATGACAGAAACTTAATTGGTAAGATCAACTTATCAACCTATAACGTTTACAAAATTATTACTTTTATATCAGTGTTCTTCATTTAAAATGTTTTATGTTCCTTAAACCAAAAGTAGGTTTAAGGAACAAACATTTTTGTTTTGTTTAATGCATAGGGCTTAAAACTTTGTTTCCTAAAATTTCTTCTTCATAGACCAAATCTCCAACATCCTTTCTGTGCTACTCCATTCATCTAGTAAAGTATCTAATCTGTTTTCAAGGATTTGTTTCTTAACTATGGTGGTTTTAACTAAGAATAATATATGAATATTTTCTAAATAATATTAGGGTGCCTAAATTACCTGTGCCTGGTATTACCATATTTCCTGCTCACTTTAAAGTCTCATGATACATTCAATTCAGATAAATTTTAAAATGATTCATTTAAAGGAAGAAGTACAGGTATTTTAATGTACTAGGCTATTGGTACAGCCTAGCAAACAATTCTGTTTTTTTAACCTCACAAAACCTCATCCATCCATGTCCAAAAACTTAAAAATTGAATTTATTGTACTTTCTCTTTTATCTAGAAAAAATATTTTTTTGCAAAGATCAATTAAGATAGGAATTTTAAAGCTAAAAAAAAAATGTGACCCAATCCAAAAATGGGCAGAAGACCTAAATAGACATTTCTTCAAAGAAGACATACAGATGGGCAACAAACACATGATAAAATGCTCAACATCACTAATCATTAGAGAAATGCAAATCAAAACTACAATGGGGTATCAGCTCACACCAGTCAGAATGGCCATCATCAAAAAATCTACAAACAGTAAATGCTGGAGAGGGTGTGGAGAAAAGGGAACCCTCTTGCACTGTTGGTGGGAATGTAAATTGATACAGCCACTGTGGAGAGCAGTATGGAGGTTCCTTAAAAATCTAAAAATAGAACTACCATATGATCCAGCAATCCCACTACTGGGCATATGCCCTGAGAAAACCATAATTCAAAAAGAGTCAGGTACCACAGTGTTCACTGCAGCACTATTTACAATAGCCAGGACATGGAAGCAACCTAAGTGTCCATCGACAGATGAATGGATAAAGATGTGGCACATATATACAATGGAATATTACTCAGCCATAAAAAGAAACGAAATTGAGTTATTTGTAGAGAGGTGGATGGACCAAGAGTCTGTCATACAGGGTGACGTAAGTCAGAAAGCGACTTACAAATACTGTATGCTAATGCGTATTTATGGAAGCTAAAAAAAAAATGGTTCTGAAGAACCTAGGGGCAGGAAAGGAATAAAGACGCAGACATAGAGAATGGACTTGAGGACACGGGGAGGGGGAAGGTTAAGCTGGGATGAAGTGAGAGATGGCAATGACATACCTATAACTACCAAACGTAAAATAGATAGCTAGTGGGAAGCAGCCACGTAGCACAGGGAGATCAACTCGGTGCTTTGTGACCACCTAGAGGGGTGGGATAGGGAGGGTGGGAGGGAGGGAGACGCAAGAGGGAGGAGATATGGGGATATATTATATGTATAGCTGATTCACTTTGTTATAAAGCAGAAACTAACACCCCATTGTAAAGCAATTATACTCCAATAAAGATGTTAGAAAAAAGAATAAAAATGCATAGAATAAAAGGTATATGATTAAAAACTACAAAAAAATGTGAGTTAGGCGTCTTTTAGTATTTATTTTAGAAGTCTAGCAATAGTTTTTCTTAAGTTATCAGCACATTTCTTCGTGTTCTTTGAATTCAATCTGCGTAGTTAAGTTCAGATGGTAATTTGAGCTTGCTAATAAAATCTCTCAGTAATGGGAATGATGGAGTATACAACAACTTTAGTGTTTCTTATGAAAACCACGGTTAACTGAAGGACATAGGCCTAGTAGAACATGGTCAGCAAAAGCATCAAAGTGTGGTCAGCCGACCCTCCCCTAGGCCTGCAAGCTGCTAGTCAGCTTTAAACTTTCCCAAACCTACACAAAAGGGGCTACTGCCTTTGGCTGAGGGGGGCATCCTGACCACTTCCTTGGTTTTTGGCTGCCCAGATTGGTACTTTTACTCATTTCTGAACAAAATGTCTTGAACATAGTATAAACAACGTATTCATTCTGCTTTACCATTTTCACTAACCTTAGCGTCACTATATACCCCAAATAACTTAAGAAAGTATAAAAAGCTGTTTTAGTCTTCTTACAGAAATCCTTTCCTTAGAAGCAACCTTTTGGAAAGCCCCTAAAAGGCAACTTTTATTAATGACTACATGTTAGCCCCACCTACAGCCACCAGAGGCTAATGGGAACCAGATTTGATCATGCCCAGTGGGCCTCAATTTTTCAACTCATTCTTTTCCCCTGTTTTTTCTAATTGTATTGTTTGCCGTTATTTAAAGCTGTGACTGGTGAGCTATTCAAATGTTTAAACTTTGGAGGAAAAAAATCAACCATCACAACTTTCTTTTTCATCTTTAATATTTAAACTATTAAATTTTAATATTTTAAATATTTAAATAATAGTTCCACTGTTTGGAACTTAAAGGGAAAATATGCTGAGGAACAGTTTGGTTGTAAGACTGTTTGGAATATACATCTTCTGTCCTATTGCAATGACTCCCTAGGCAAGGAGAATTCTTTCACTCCAGACTTGCTCATAAATATGATGGTAGCTGCTAGACTTTTGGTTTCTTTTGAACTTTAATTATATGTGTCCTTCTCTTGAAGCTTGGAAGTATAGTATCCATAAGCCATAGACTCAAAGGGCTGAAAATGAAATCTTAGAAATTATTGAATCAACTTATCAGATGGGGAAAATTAAACCCCTGGAGATACCTACTTTAAAACATGTCAGTCTACCTCTTTGCAATATTGGGAGTTGTCCAGTCTAGGACTATGGTAGATCCCTTCATTTATTTAGATCTACCTAAATGTCTTCAGACAACACATGAGACTTTCATGTGTAGAGGCTTTGTACATATTTAGCATGATTTCCTTTAGGGAACTTAGTATTTTTAGTACCTTTATTCAGGTAAAATTGTCATACAATAAACTGCACAATATTTAAAGTGCACAGTTTGGTAAGTTTAACGTATGTATACACCCTGAAACTTGCACTACAATCAAAATAATATACATATCCATTACCTCCCACAAGAAACAAAAACAAAACATAAAACAGGTCCATCTAATCAGCCCCCAATGTAAAACAAAGAGTTGTGTTTTAAGAATTTCTATGTTAAGAAATTATCTCATAGAATCCTCACTTGGTCTCCTATACTCTTCCCATATTACTGCTAGGAAGCTGTCATTCAAATTCAGAGACTATATAAGAATCAGAGGAAACAGCTGGAGAGGCAAATGAAATTGGAAGTCTACCTGCAAAACCTTTTCTCTTAAATTCTCAAATTAGCTGTGGTGGCTGGAGGTGAAATGCATCTTCTACCTATTAGCAATATTCGTACGTAAGGAATCTGTAAAGTGTAAATGGGAAAGAGCGAGTTTCACTACTCTTTGGAAACCTGACTAATAGAAATGCCAAAAGGTACCTATCACTTCCTTGTTCCTTTCTAGACAAGAAGACTTATTCCCTTTCTGCAGAAGAAAGTTTATTTGAGAATCCAATTTTGTTTTAGACTTGAGCCTAGCATTTTGGAAGTATTCCAAAGACCATAGAATTCACAGTCATTAGCATATCACATCAGGCTTCTTTCAGATACTGCCATCTACAACAGTCTGCTTGAAAACCTGGAAATATGACCTAGTAAAGTTAAATTTGACTGCCGTTTTGCTTTTTGTTTCTAATCCTTGCCTCTAGCCAATTATTGCTCTCTAATCCTGGTATCTGGCGTGAATATGAACTTTCTTATGAGAATTTGATAACTTTCTAGTCATTTGATCTCTTCTTCTTTTACTTGATGGATGTCAATTCAGCAGAACTTTCCTGGTTGTATTGCTTACAAACCACATCTCAACTTATAGGATGTATCAGTCAATTTCGCTACCTAGTAAACAACCAAAAGATTTCAACGGCTAATAACCACAAAACAAACCATTTATTTACTCATGGGTGTGCACTTAAGTGGGGTTAAGCTCATCTTGGTTAGGTTTAGCTTGACTGCGCTTACCTGCAAGCTGTAGGTCCAGGTTAGCTCTGCCCCCTGTATCTTATTCTGGGACTCAGGCTGAAGAGGTGGTAGCTTCCCAGGGCAGTGACAGAAGTGCAACCAGTGTATTTCAGGTTTCTGCCCTTGTCTTGGGCAAAGCGTATCACGTAACTAAGCCCAAAGTCAAGGGATGGGAAAATACTCTCCACCTACACGAGGTCATGGCAGGAGTGTGGAGATATACTGCTCTTAGGGATGTGCAAGTACTGACGCCAATAATTTAATCTGGTCTATAGTCTATTGGAGACAATCTCAGCAAGTTAGACAAATGGAAGGCTGAGTAATACTTATGGACATTGCAACCCCTAGAAAAGAAAGCAGGGTCCCTCTGACTATGCCTGAATTTCCTACCCTAGTCTTTCAAGTTATACTGAAGCCTAGAAACATTGATCAGACGGGAACGAATGGCTCCTCCTTTGGGATTCAGCATATGAAATATGCAGCATCTCATTATAGTGATAACCACAACAGCCATTTTCTTCAATTTAGGAATACAAGTGTGGATGTGTTAATTTTCAATTAAGAGTTCTAAACTTATTATCTGCTTGGTAGCTTTTCCAGGTAACAGTCATTCCATCTGACTATTAATGTTGCCTTCCGATCTAGATTTGAAAGAAACACCTAAAATTCAGGGGCCATGACAGTAATTTTTACAACCTGTTTGTCTCTGGTTAAGAAAGTAAAAATTATACAACTGTTCTTTTTGACCAATGCAAGCCTGTAATGAAAAAGACTTCCTTTGATAAGTAGAAATGATAGAAGCTTCAAAAGTGCTTTTTAAAAACTGGGAAAATGAAGCCAGTGAATTGACCTCCAACAAAACAAAAACAAAGAAAGCACTAGTCAGCATTTCCCAGGAAGGGGTGATAGTTAGAAATGATAGCGATTGTGGAAGCACGTTGCATTGTGGTTCATGAACGTGAAAGTGAAGGATTGAAGTCTTCTTTATGAAGTAGTATTAACTGCTTGGCCAGGCGTTGTTGTTAAAAGAAGCCACCCAAAGTGAAACCATCAGCGATGAACTTAAAAAGCTAGTGTGTAAACCTCATCTAAGGCAATACCAGTCACGCCAATAAAATAGTATAGTACTTTTCCTTATATATGGAACTGGAGTATATTAAAATAAGTTCATTTGTGCCCATTGACAGCTACTTTGAAGATTTTTATAGGAAAAAGATGTCCTGAAGCATCATTCCACACTTCTTTGACGCTTTTTTCTTTTTATAAGGCATTGCCAGTCCCAATAGTAAGAAATTAACACTACTTTATCCATATGAGGTGGTTAAATGCTTCCCAAAATATGTTTGTAGTAAAGGTGTCACTTCTAAAATATGACATTAAGAGAAATATTGGGGCAAATTTATTTAATACCACCCTTTTATTTCTTGCCCTAAAAGTATTTACTTGTTTTTAGAGCACACTCTGTCAGTATGATGGTTGTGATAAAACCATCTTACAGGGAATTGCCTGCAAGCTCTCCTAAGCTTGAAGAAACACAGGAAAAGATTTGTAACTGTAGCTCAGCCCCAACCAGAGTGAGTGATTGCAGGGCTACTTTTGTTCTGATAACTCAGAAAAGGTTGTGCTCCCTGCCCCTTTACAGAGCTGGACTCTTCTTTAATCAGTTCCAGACCAGGGAAACCTACAGGTGGCCAGTGATCTTGGACAGGTGGATAATGGAATATTGAGGCCATGTCTGTGGTCAGCCATATAAACACTGGCTAAGTCTGATAAACCCAGTGTAATTACCTATGTATCTATGTAATATATTGTTAACACATTAGAAATGTATTTACAATGTAATTATACAACTGATACAGCACAGCCTCATCAATCCTGTTGTCACTTTAGACTATGTCAACTGGTTTTGTTGTGGGAAACCTGTATAGACACAATCTGAAATTTCCATAGTTCATGCTGAATAATAACAACCAACTTCTGTATAACAGAGTTTACTGACCACTTTCTCATCCATTAGCACAAGTATTAAAAGAACTCTGTGAAGCGTTGAATCCTTGTCCTGTTCTATGGTTGGTCTTATTTGCTGCCCCTTCGTGTTGGTGTCTCCATCAGGGTCCCAATTACCCTTCAAATTAGGGTAATTTTAGTGTTGATTTACAAGCACTGAATACCCAGGAGTGGGCTGGGTATAGGGAAATCACAGAAGATAGCGAAAGATCTCTGGGCTAGCTGTCACCTCTCCTAGGCCTAAAGGGATTAGAGAGGGAAGAGAGTTTTCTGAGAACCCAGAAAAAGAGAGATCACGTAGATCTTACTGCCCTAGGTGAAACAATGGCCTTCTTTCAAGGGATAAAATAGACTTAAATTGACACCCAGGGAAGGAGACCAAGAGAATCAGTACCCTGACCTCAGTCTCTTCCTTCCATCCTATCTCTTACTAGTTCTCTCCATTAGTTAAATCCAACCAGAAAACCAGAAGGCATAGGAGCCCATTGATATAATCCTACCAGTCAGCCCCTTGGATAGTAGAGAAAGGGTTTAGGGTATAGGTCTGGAGAGACAGAGAAAACATAGCTGGCACAGCTGGTTTTGTGATTTTTTTCCCTGCGTGATACAAAAATCCAGAAAAATATAATAGATCTTTTTTATTAACAAGCTTAGCAACCTAATAATACTCTTTCTTTAAATATTTAATTCTCCTGAATTGGTTCGGAAGTGTAACTCTGCTGCTATAATTTCTATTAATAGTCAGTAGTGGTACCCACCATTTGCTAGTTAGTTACTGTGCCAGTTTGTAAGGTATAGAATAGAGCTAATTTCAAGGACTTAACATTCTAGTGCAGAAGAAATGACCATGTTTAATTGTGAGAGCTTAAGAAATACACCACTTGAGAATTACTAATGAGTTAGGTCATTCAGAAGTTGTTTATTATGAGCCCATAGTATTTTCAGTACTGCACTGAACAGAGACTGTTGTCCTTAAACAAGTTAAAATCAGAATCAAATCACCTACAAAACAACCCACCATTAAACTTTAAGCTTCTTGAATGATTCTGTTATTTTAAAAATATCTTCAGCATTTCACAGTGTCAAAACAATGTATACTCAATAATAGTTTGTTGGATTGAATCAAACAAAACTAAATAGATTTTCTCAAAACCACAGTCCATGCAATTGACTTTCTAACCATGTCTTCCCTATAAATAAGGAGGAAATGTTTCTCTTAGGAGTTGAAGTATCTTCTATCTAAATAATTCCTGTTTTTTTCCTTCTTAAGCAATATTCAGTCCTTCAAAAATATTTATTATATATCTAATGTGTACTTAACTCTGTGCCAGGTGCTATGAAGGGTGCCAAGGTAATAGAATGAACTCCTAATGCTTTGGAGTCCCAATTAAATAACCTAAAGTTAAACCAATTTGGGAAGGGAACATTATGCCTTTGAGACTCTAGGTTTCTCTTGATTAGAAAGTATTAGACATTTCAAGTAACTAAACAGGTTAAGGAGAATTCAAGGATGCCTCTCAGTAGTAAATTTAGATTACTCTGGCAAATTTAAGACCTTAAATGGAACTTTTTAGTAATTAGAAGTAGGGAGAGAAAATTATAATTACAACATTTGTAGAATCTGTGTTTATCACTCAACCTTCTTAATCATCTCCTAAGTGTATCTGGTGATCAGGGTTTTATAACTCAAGAAAATATTTCTGTACATTCTATAAAATCTCTTCTTTTAAAAAACTCTTCAATTCTGTATTTTGTTAAAAGTTAAAAGCCTCCATGAAAATGAGACAAAAGTCAATGAAAGACTGTAGCTGTAAAAGTCGGATGTGACTTTCTCTCGAATAACATCTGCTTCTTTACAATCCTTTCATGTTAAACTTTATAAGAATTTATTATTATTAAACGCTTTATTGACAGTTAAATCTTATTTTTAAAAGGATTTCTCCCTCTGCCCACCAGTGGTAATAGTTTTCTTTTCTTAGTGTTCACTAGCTACAGATAATTCTTAGCTACATTTCACACTATGTAAAGTGTAATTTCTGATCACCTGCTCCTGAGATGCAATTTGCTTAATATCAATACTATGTAATGACATTAGGACAAAGGCATTTCCCTTATTCTACTGTATTATTTTCAGTTTTATTCTGTAGTTGTTAAGTAAGATCATTAAATGTTTGTTATTAGCCTTAATTCCTGTTTAATTAGGTAGCTTTGGAATCTCTATTCGGTAAAGTACTGTGCTCTTCAAAGCAAGCAATTGAAACCACTTACTGAGTAGTTGTACCAAAGGAGTTTAATATTAAAGGACATACATACACATTTCAGTACCTTAGTATCTCTGTTTTCACTTTAATGATTTCTTATGTGTAACAACCACTTGTATAGTGCTTATACTGTGACTATCAGTATATAAATATTGACTCTTCTTGGACAGTTCTACCTCCACACTTACTAAAGTCCCTCTTAGTCATTGAGAGGAAAGTTAAAAGCAAAAGAACAATAGTCAGTGTAACGAAAGAAAACATAAACACAATGTATCCTGTATTGGACTGAACCAAAACTCTTCTGATATGTTATGTGGTGTTAATAGATCATCTTTCATGACGATAACAGTTGTCAGAAATAGAATGGTCATATGGAAGCGTTAGGAATACTAATAATATCAGTATTCCTAAAACGCCTTTCCTATTTGTCTTCACCTTTGTACATTTTACTACTCCTTCAAGGCCCATCTCAAATTCCTCTTCCATAGAACATTCTGCATTGATTTCAGCCAAGGTTGACTTCTCTCTTTTTTGAATTCTTCTTGCACAATTGAATGAAAAAGCAAGGAATTAGAAAATCAGAAGAGTATGTTAACCAAGAAGCAGAGAGGGGAGAGTTTCAACAAAGGGCCAATGTAAAATATACCACTACTGTGTGCTCCATACTGATTATATAGTTGGTGATTAAATCTTATCTTTCCCACCAATTATAAACTTCTCCAGGGCATACCCTTATTTTTTTTCTCTCTTTTTTTTTTAACATCTTTATCGGAGTATAACTGCTTTACAATGGTGTGTTAGTTCCTGCTTTGTAACTAAGTGAATCAGCTATACACATACATATATCCCCATATCCCCTCCCTCTTGCATCTCCCTCCCTCCCACCCCTCTAGGTGGTCACATAGCACCAAGCTGATCTCCCTGTGCTACGCAGCAGCTTCCCACTAGCCATCCATTTCATACCCTTATATTCTCCAAGTTGCCTGCCTGGGTTCACAGCATACATGCAGTTAGTATTTGTTGATTTATCAATTAACTGAATCTTAACACATATTATTATTAAAACTTTCAAACTCTAAATAAAATTGAAAATATCCCTCTCTACTCCTCATTGTCATCCCTGTTATTTTTCACAGCACCCTGATTATCTCTTTCATAGCATTTTCTACAGACTGTATTTTATTTATATATTTGTTTACTTGGATATTGTCTATCACCTTCAGTAGACTGTAAGCTCCACAAAGGCAGAACCGTTGTATCCCAAGCATCTAGCACAGTGTCTAACATACAGTAGGATCTCAATATTTGCTGAATGAATGAATGATATATAGATATTACTTTATTATGAACCATTTTTTTTCCTCTAAGTTGTTTTATATCTATTTTCTGTCCCTCAAAAAGGTCCTTTAGGGAAAGGACTAGAGATTATACATCTTCTTTGTTCTTTCCACAGTGCTCTATATCAGTGCTTCCCTTAACGTGCCTAAGAATTGCTTGGCGATTACTTGGTACCTCCCCTACCCCAGAGATTCTGATTCAGTAGGTCCCTTGTGATGCCTCCGCTGCTGGTCTCTGGAGCGCTCTTTGAGTCATACCGCTCTAGGATATTAGATGTATGGACGCATGCTCAATAGAGGGATGTGTGCTTACTTGCTTGCGAAAAAATAAATGTTCTTGATGAGTCATAGAACCTTGAAGTTTGCAAGGACCTTTGCTATCATCTACTCTATGGCTGGCAAATAGCTGATACATATATTAGGGCACTAGTCCCCATTTAACCTGTCTGTGACCTCAGAATCCTCAAGAGCTCCCTATCACCGTCACTCCAGGTGAAGCTGCTCTCTCCTTGAGCTAGTCTCACCCCATCAATTAAAGATGAAGAAACTGAGGTTCAGAGGGTCTGAGTCTCTTGACAAAGATCGCACAGCCCAGGTCTTCTCAATTCCTGCTCAGATTTCAGCATCTGAATAAAAATTTCCCAAGATATACTGAAGTGGCTTCTATCAAATTTGAGTGTCCAAACAGAGAACTTCATTCCAGTAACATGAACTTTCCTCGTGCCTTATTCATCATTCCTTGAAGTTTTTCCCAAGTGGGTTTATACTAGTAAAAGTTAAATTACATCAGAGCCTTTCTATAAATCTAGAGTAGCTTACTAACATACATCGCAAAGTTTTTGTTGTTTCTTAGGTGATTTTCATTATATATGTTTTCTTTCAGTAATGCATCTTTCCCAATTCATCAATATTATGTTATGTTAGTAGTAAGTACAAAATAATTGAGAACAAACTATGACAAATTGAACTAAGCCAAAAAAAAAAAAGAAAGCAAATACCTTTGTGATTTAAGCTTTTTTTTAGTCCTTGAAACTTTGAGAATATCTGTCTTTATTAACTTTTGCTTTTTGCTTATAGCATTATAAATTAATTTAACATGGAAGGATAAAAATGTTTCTCTTGAAATGTTTCTCATTAAATTATGGAAAAATATTACAATAAATAAAGGAAAGAAATGCGTCTAGTACCAGCTTCTGTTTGCTCAATTATTGCAGTACCAAAAGTGAATTATTACACACTTAACTCAGAGGCAATATTATTGCCATTATGTTATAAAATAGATGAGTTGCAGTCTTCCAAAAAGAAAAAAAAAAGGTACAGCATAGGTCCTTTGAAAGTGAAATACCTTTTTTTCTTGTGCTTCATTTAAATCCATACTGCCCCCATTTCTTTTAGAGTTCTTGCTAATGATGGGCCCAACTTTATGTTAAGAACTGCAAAGTAAATTTTATCCAATTACTTTATTCAGGGGAGTCATTAAATGGACGTACCTCTGAAATTTTGGAAGGCATGTACTGCCAATTAGCTGAAAGCACTACTCGGTGTCCTTTCTAGTGTATTTTTAATTGAAGACAACCTCTGCAGAGAAGGTGAGAAGTTGCTCCTTAGTGGTACTTGTTAGGATGGGATCAAGAGTGGAGAGGACATCTATCTGTATCCTTCCCCCACTTACAAAGAATGGTACTTAATTCATCCAACGCATATAGGCAGAGAGGATTAAAGATGTACTTGCCATGAGCCAAAAGAATTGTTCAAGAGTAAAAAATGGAAGCAGCTTGAGGCCCCTCAACTAGACGGGCTTTTTTCTTTCCCATGTGAAATTAAATGCGTTAATATTTAAAATCCTATCGAATATACTTACATGAGCATACGTCTAAGTATTCTACATGAGCTTTTAACAATGAGGCAAGTATTTGAATAATTTGTCTCCCCCAATAGGTAAACCGTTAAAGGACACAATCACCTATTAAGTGCAAGGCTCTATGATATGCCCTGGAGAGTATGGCAGTTAAACCCAACCCAAATCCTACCTTATAGGAACTTATATGATAAGGCACAAATAAATAGTTACAGTGCCAGGGAAAAACGGCACATCACACCAAAGAATAACTGATGAGAGCATTATGAAAATTCTTAGTTTGGAAAATGTATTGGAAGATTCTCGGATTGCATTAAGATGCTTAGTGAATAAACTATCAAAACTATCATATGACTTGAATAGATGATCGATTTTCAAAATTTTTAGGATACTGTATTATAAAACACATTAAACATTCAAGCAGTATTTTGATGATTCAGAAAGAATTGCAGGATGTTGCATCGCCTCAGAATAACTTATATATCTATATTAATTAAACCTGTATAATAGACAGGTAGAAGTCTTGATTGTTCAAGTTAGAAGTCAGAAGCGTTGTCTCCAGGTTGTTTAGGCCGAGTTCGTTAGAGATGGTATAGCTGAGCTAGTTTGTCTAATGCAGTGACTCTTAAAGGGAGAGGCGATTTTCCCCTCCAGGAGACCTTTGGCAATGTCTGGAGGTACTTTTACTTGTCATAGCTGAACTCTAGAAGGTAAAGGCCAGGTATGCTGCTAAATATCCTACAATGCACAGGATAGCCCTCCACTGCACTACAAAGAATTATCTAGTTCACAATGTCAGTAGTACTGGGTTGAAAAACCCTGGTCTAATGTAGTGTTTACTCACCATTCCTGAACTTCTACCCTCTTTCATAGTAATCTCAAATGCCCAAGAAATTCAAAAATCATTTAGTCATTTTTACACGCTGTAAGATAATGAAGTGGTTTTAATTATTTAGTGTATTTAATTTATTATATCATAAAACATTGAAAATATAAATATTGTTTAATTATTCAAGCTTTATCGTAGTTTATATTAGTATATTATTTAAGATTTCATAACATACATTTAATATACTTTATAATAGTATTCTTTATATAAGACAAATGTTTTACTCTTTTCATTTTAACAAAGATTTTTAACTCTCCACAAGAAAAAGTATAAATTAGCAATCAATATATTTTTAAATTACATGCTTGGTTTGGGGACCAAATACACATGACAATGTAGACTAAAATTTAAGTGTTACATAAAGTCAAAGAAAAAACTGCTTTTATGACCAGATATTTGGAATTCTTGCCTTTTTCTTCCACTAAAAATTAGCTGATTTTTTTCTTTTGGTCTCTAAACAATAAGAGAGACTCAAGCTGACATTTTCAAGCATATCTTGCAAATTACATTTTGAGCAATGGTTGAACACAGTTTCACTCTGAGATTTTTATTTAATTGGTAGCTGTCAAAGAGTTGGAGGGGGACCCAGCCTGTCTAGCTAGAGTCTTCCAGTTGGGATACACACAAACAGAGGTTCTCAAAGTTTGCTGCACATTAGATTTATCTGAGCAGCTTTTAAGGATTCAAATGCCCAGGCTGTTGACTTCAGCCATGTTGTCCGGAAGCTCACGCTCTAGTTGGGGAGAGAGGGGGGAAAATTAATAAGAGAAGTGTGTATAAGACATATGATATAGCAGAATATGAAGGTGGATAACTGTCCAGTGGGATCAGGCAAGGCTTCTTAGAGGAGGTAACATGTGAGTTGGGTTTTAAAGGCTGAGTGGAAATTCAGTGGTTGAAATAAACTCCTTAAGAGGAATTATTTCAATAGAACTGGTCTTAAGACCAGAAATAAATGGTGTACAAAATCAATACCATCTGTCAATTTACTTGGTCTACTTTGCTCTTACCTTCAGGAAAAAAAAAATCAGAAATATAGTAAAAAATTTGAATCTATTTTTCTATATCTTAAATGAGTTATTTCAAGGAAGAAATTTAACATATAAAAGAGAATTCCCCCCCACCCCCCGTGGGAAAACGTTATTTATAATTTGCTTGTGTCTATTTTTTGCCAAAAATGTATTATGTATAAAATTGATGATTAAAAATTTGGATTTCTATGTTGGTGATGTCATTTATTTTATAAGATATTAATCACAAAATGCTCTTCCTGCTGACTTTAACAAAGTTAAATGAATAAAATACGAAAGTAATTTTTATCATATTATATGATCGTGGATTTATTGAACTAAAAGAGAGCAATGGTCAATGAAAAATAAGTTCTTGATTCCAAATGCCCTGACCAGAGGCTCTCTCTCTGGTGGTACCGTCAAATCAGAGAAAATTGTCTAATAAATCGTTGACTTGTAAAAGGAAAACTACAATATCTACGGGGCATCCTTATTCTCTTCATTTTTCTAAAGCAGTTTTGTCCAAAAGAAATAAAATGTGAACTACATATGTCATTTAAAATTTTCTGGTAGCTACACTAAAAAAGTAAACATAAAGAGGTGAAATTAATTCTTAATACTATTTTATATAACCCAGTATACCTAAAACATTATCATTTTAACACGTAATCATTATAAAAGTTAATAATGAGATATTCTCTTTTTTTCCACATTAATTATTTAAAATCTGGTATGTTTTATTCTTACAGCACATCTCAGTTCAGACCAGCTGTATTTCAGGTGCTCGGTAGCCATATGTGGCCAGTGGTTACCATATTACAAAGTACAGTTCTAGAGATCCCCATTAATCCAAAAAGAAAAGAACTTCTAGTCTTTCACGGCTAAGTAATTCTTCACTGCTAACCTTGGGAACATTTCCAAAGGTAGTCTCCAGATTTTAAATATTCTATCTTACCATCTCCGAGGGCTTCAGTTTAATGCCATAGTATTCGTAAAGAATGTCAGACATTCTTTTTTTACAGAATATCCTGAAAGAGCAATTAGAAGTTTATGATGCACATAATGCGAAATACAGGTCATTTTCCAAGCCTGTTTCAGAAGCGCAAAAACTGTAGTCATTTATCACTTCTGAGAATACTGTCTTGAGTATGTCTTTGTTTGAGAATTGGTGATATTGTGAGAACTTCGTGATAAGAGAACAGTCTTTAAGGACAAGATTAAGAACAAGATACCAGACTAAAATTGATAACTAAAATGAAAGACTTTTTAAAGTGGAAATCTGATTTAGATCATCCATAGGGGTACATTAGGGAAACACTAGTCTGAAAATAAATCCCACGTTTGTTAAGTTACTGAAAGTTACTTGACTCCTAGCGACTTAATAAGAAACGTCCCTTGCGGCTGGAGTAGGTCTTGATTTTCAGGTAAACCTATCTACCTTTGCAAAGCCACTGGGACGTTTTTGCATTGGAAGAATCATTTAGAGCCATTCAAAGTAAAATTAAAGTATCAACACTTTGGAAAAGAGCTAATAATGAGCAATCAGACACCTGACCTCAAGATTACTTGTGAATTGTGAATCAGCAAAATAAACTCGATTCTTCTTTTGCGAAGTGTGTATCAGTTATCAGGTGTCTTCTAATTCATAAGTAGTCTTTTTTTCCCCTAAAGTTAGTTTATAAGTCAGATGTTTGGGATTTGAAGTAAATTTTCCACAGGGGGTAATATAAATAATAATTATTTTCGTAAACTATCTAATTTAACTTCTAATCTGCCTGTATGCATTACCTAACTGACATTTATAATAGTTTTTCCCCCAAGTGTTCACTTCCCACTAGAATAATAAAAGTGGAGTATTATTACATGGTACATGATTTGATACTTTTACAAATTTTAATAGTTAAGTATTTAATGTGTTTTAGAAAATGTAGCTGCTACCGTAAACAGTTGACTTTAAAGTATCATTGCTTAGAATGAGACTAAGTAAAACAAAGTGGGTCAATGCAAGTCAACTTACAGAAAACTGTCAGGTAAATAAGTGGACAAACATGGCAGTAGTTCTGAAGCTGATTTGTGAAACTGATTACAGGTGTTTCATTCATGGACAATGCCTTCAGAGTTTCGATTAAGAATGCCAGGAACTTATTTCTCTCCCCTATGCCTACTGCCTCCTTCCTTCTCACTCCCAGTTCCTTCTTCCTCTGACTCCTATCCCCTTTCCTTTTCTGATTTAACAGGAATAGGAACTCCAGAAAGGTGGGAAGATGGCAGGAAGGAAGTGGGATGAGATAGATCTTGGAATGATAAAATAGCTCAGCCTCGAGGGTTAGAGAAGTCTTCCATGATATCTAAACTGAGACCTCAAAGAGGAGTTTCTCAGGTGGGGTTAAGGCAGTGTGAGGAGCGTACTAAACTGGACAACATACTGTGCGCAACTCTGAAATCATGGCAAAGTAATTTTGAGACAATTGCAGCTTGGTAAAACTGGAGTTTGGATTGAGAGAGACGAAGCTGGAAAGTTAGCAAAGGTCAGATAGGATTTTTTATTTCTTACTTGAGAAACAGTGGTAAACAACTTAAGTTTGTTTCTTTGTTAAGCAGAGGAGTGACTTTATATAGAATGAAAATTGGTTTGAGGTGGGAGGGTGTATGGCCAGGCCACTCCAGGTGGCTGTTCTCTTGCTCTCTGTACCTCCCCTGTCCTGACCAGTGCCTACTTGACCCGTATCGACCCACCTGACTGACCTTCCTACTACCCGCCCCAGGCCCCAGCTGGTGATTGTTTTCATCAAAGGGGCGGGGAGGGGCGTGCCCCTCTGCCGGTTTCCCTGGTAACTAATGAGCCCACCTGATGTCAATTTTCCTACAACTGGTAATCTCCCCTTCCGCCGGGGAGTGAAGACTGCCGCCATGTCCTGCCTGCCGTCCGCTACACACGCTGGGGCGTCGCTCCAGGACCTTGCTTCAGACAGGTCAGCTCCCCCGTCCGTTAAACCACTGATGTCTCGGTCGCTGACTCCGGGCTCTTTCTTCCGTCTTGAAGGTGGGCAAGTACAGGCCTTGTAGGCCTGTGGGGTGCAGCCCAACAGAGGAGCATGAATTCTAAGGCAAAAATATCCTTCACTAGAGTATTAATGCAATCCAGACAGGACACAGTCGTGTGTAAGTGGTAGATATGAATTGATTCCAGAGTTGGTTTGTTGTCGTTTTTGAAGCTAGACTTTGCCATATTTAATGATGGATTAGTGTTGTACCCAGGATTTAATTTATAGAGGTGACTGAGTGACAACAAAAGAAGTTTTATTATTCACAGTTCCCAAAGAAGGGAACATACAACACAATGCAGTTCTACAAGGGGAAGTACCAGAGTCGTTCAGGAGGGAGAAGAAGCAAAGGAGAAAGCATGGTTTCTCTTGTATTGTGGTTTCGCTGAGAAGGAATGGGTGAGGCAGGGTAGGCAAGTTTAAGCAAGTTTAGTATTGGATGGCTTGAGTAATTTCAGCAGGCTCTAAGATATAGGGGTGGTCTCTACTTGGCCGGTACCTGGCCCTGGCAATATTGGCTTGGTGTGTGGAAGTGAGCTAAAGGAGGTGGGTGGGGATATGGGCTTTGCACTGGTTGGTTTGCATCTAGAAGGCAGCCTCACCGGGGAGTCGTTTGCTTCTCTTGGAATTAGCTAGGCCTGGGAGGGGCAATCTCTCCCTGGCCAGCGAGGCCCCCAAGATGTCAAAGGGTCATAAAATATAGAAAATTCTAAAACATGACTGATAAAGGGATAGATGTTATATATAATTTAGGACTGGTTCTCAACATTAGCTCCATTTGAATCACTTGGAAGACTTGTTGACATGCACGTGACTGAGTCTCACCCAGCAAGTTTCTGATTCTAGAGGTCTGGGAACGGCACAGAGAATTTTTTTTTTAACATCTTTATTGGAATATAATGCTTTACAATAGTGTGTTAGTTTCTGCTTTATAAGGAAGTGAATCAGCTATACATATACATATATTCCCACATCTCCTCCCTCTTGCGTCTCCCTCCCTCCCACCCTCCCTATCCCACCCCTCCAGGTGGTCACAAATCACCGAGCTGATCTCCCTGTGCTATGCGGCTGCTTCCCACCTGCTATCTATTTTACGTTTGGTAGTGTATATGGGGCACAGAGAATTTGCTTTTCTAAAAAGTTCTCTTGCTGCTGCTGCAGCTGGCGAAAGACCACACTTTAAGAACACTGATTAAGATATGTACAGTTTGGACAGTATCTCAAAGGAAAATAATTTCAGGGAATCTTCTTGGGCAATTGGCTATGTGGCTCTGAAATTCAGGATAGAATATTAAGCTAGAAATAAAGACTTGGGGGATCATCTGCACCAAAATGAAAACTGAAATTTTGGGAGTATGTGGGGGGAGGTCTGTGTATATAGAAAAGTAGAAAACCCCAAGCCTCACTGACCCTTGAATGTAGAGGAGTGAGAAGAGTCCACAGAGGAGACGCAGAAAACTTCAGAAGGGCCTTAGGAAGCTGAGGAGGGAAGGCACTCACTACCAAAATGAGAGGCACTTGTGAATGGTTTGACTGATGTTACCAGCATGCATTAACTGCTCCATAATCATTGCTCTTAATTATAGTTCTAAATACATGTTTTAATAAACAACTAATCAACTGAGTTTTTAAAATAAAAAAAAAGTTAAATGTGTTAATTAGAATTTAAAGTAGTCACCTTAGGTTATGGAAGTATTCCTGGGATTCTGTTGCCATTTAAACTGTTTTGGTGCTCTTTGGGCGTTGGGGGTGGATTATTTTCACTGCTGTGATCTCTTCTTTTTTTAATGTCCTCAGAGGTATCAGATTTTTTATATTTTGAAGGTGGGTTTGATTTTTTTTTCTTTTCATTTTTTTTACATCTTTATTGGAGTATAATTGCTTTACAATGGTGTGTGAGTTTCTGCTTTATAACAAAGTGAATCAGTTATACACATACATATGTTTCCATATCTCTTCCCTCTTGTGTCTCCCTCCCTCCCACCCTCCCTATCCCACCCCTCCAGGCGGTCACAACCACCAAGCTGATCTCCCTGTGCTATGCGGCTGCTTCCCACTAGCTATCTACCTTACGTTTGGTAGTGTATATATGTCCATGCCTCTCTCTAGCTTTGTCACAGCTTACCCTTCCCGCTCCCCATATCCTCAAGTCCATTCTCTAGTAGGTCTTTGTCTTTTTTCCTGTCTTACCCCTAGGTTCTTCATGACATTTATTTTTTCTTAAATTTCATATATATGCGGTAGCATACGGTATTTGTCTTTCTCTTTCTGACTCACTTCACTCTGTATGACAGACTCTAGGTCCATCCACCTCATTACAAGTAGCTCAATTTCGTTTCTTTTTATGGCTGAGTAATATTCCATTGTATATATGTGCCACAGTGTCCACCATCAGATGAATGGGTAAAGAAGATGTGGGTTTGATTTTTTTGTCAGTCTTAAAAGCCTCTAATAGTTTATAAAATAAAGAAATGATAAACCTAGATGCAATCAGTTTTTAAAATAAAAAGAAGTAGATACCTACGAAAATTTCTTATATTGGAAACTGTCTTTGAAGACAGTTTCAAAAGAGGAGTTTAATTCCTAAGGTGTAACATTACTCGCTACATTAATAGACAGCGTTCATTTGAAGGAATATGTTCTTGGTCAGTTTGTTTTCACAGTCTTCTTACCGGATAGTCATCTCATAGATGCAGGTACAGATATAAATTTTTCAGAATGGCTCTGAGAAATACCTTGGCTTAAACTTTCTTCATTCTGAGATTCATGATACGTGGGTACTGTATGGTGACAATTTCCCCGAACTAGTCTGCTATCAAGAATGTAGACAGGAATAGTCAGGGGGAGATTTTCAGAGGGTAACATTTTCATGTAAAGCATTTTCCTCGTGTTGGAAATCAGTTTACTAAATGCAGGGTGTTACCTTCTCTTTAGAAGAAGCCTTTCATATTAATATAAATGCCTATGGCAGTTGTGTCAGAAATGAATTGCCTCTCGAACTAGCACATAGAAAGAAGAATTCTGAGATTTGGCATATACATAGCTTTTTAAAATGTACTGTTTCAAATATGATATGCTGTTTCAGGTTCTCTTCAGTCATTTTCAGTGACTTTTTAACCTTTTATTCCTTTGTATATGTATTTTATCTACTCCATGTCCTGAGATTCCTTTAGCTCTGGAATTCTACCTTTTTTGATGAACAGAAAACATCAAAACTTTTTTGATGAACAGAAAACCTTTCTTAGGAAAGCTTGCCCTTTATTTTGAAATTATGTCCTTCTGACTTTAGTAGTTGTTAAAATGCCCCTTCCTTTACAATATGATGCTAACTGATGTGCTGGGGTTTGTTTTAGTAGTTTACCTGGCAAAATTATCATTTGGCAGCTGTATTCGTTATCTATTGCCACAATAAAGCTGCATAACGGACCACCCAGAAGTCAGTAGCTTAAAACAATAAGTATTTCTGTATTTTTAAAGTATTTTTATTGAAGTGTAGTTGATTTACAATATTGTGTTAGTTTCAGGTGTACAGCACAGTGATTCAATTATTATATATATATATACACATATATATATATGCCTTTTCAGATTCTTTTCCCTTATAGGTTATTACAAAATATTGAGTTTAGTTTCCTGTGCTATACAGTAGGTCCTTGTTGGCTATTTTATATACAGGAGTATGTATATGTTAATCCCAACCTCCTAATTTATCCCTCCCCCCAACCCCCTTTCCCCTTTGGTAACCATAAATTTGTTTTCTATTTCTGTGAGTCTCTTTCTGTTTTGTAAATAAGTTCATTTGTATCATTTTTTTTAGACTCCACAGATAAACAGCATCATTTGATACTTGTCTTTCTCTGTCTGGCTTACTTCACTTAGTATGATAATCTCTAGGTCCATCCATGTTGCTGCAAACGGCATTATCTCATTCTTTTTTATGGCTGAGTAGTATTCCATTGTATATGTGTACCACATCTTCTTTATCCATTCACCTGTCGGTGGACATTGAGGTTGTTTCCATCTCTTGGCTATTGTGGATAGTGCTGCTATGAACATAGGGGTGCATGTATCTTTTTGAATTATAGTATCTTTTTGAATTATATTATTATTCACTGAATTTTTAAAAATCAGTTCATCTTTGTTTTTTGCTTTTAACCTTAAGTAATAATACCAGTAAAACTATAGTTTGATGTTGTTAATGTGTTTTTTTTCATACTACATGTGAAAACAAATGTTAAAGTTTAAACTGTCCATCTGTGTAGCACCACAGATCAGCTCCCTATCACTGGTGTTAGACAACTCGCATTTGGGGAAACACAGATCTAGGTGGCCTAACGGAGCAGGAGGATGTACAAAAATGAGAATTTCTCAGAGAAAGAGGCATTTGGTCATTGGGTGAAACTTTGGACAAAGGTAGCAGAGAAAGGCAAATGATCCAATATGGCTGTGGCATACTGTTTGCATTTGTATCAAGCAGTTTGAAGTTTGCTAATCTTGACATGTCTTAATGCTGTTAGGTTGTACTTTTCCCTGGCTGAACTGTTCACCAGGACTCACCTGCCTTCTGGTTTAAGCTTAGGTATATCACACTCCTTCTTGGAAAAATCTTCTGTGCCCCAGTTCTCCCCCAGCTAAGATTCACACTCACTCCTTTCTGTAAAAAAGCCCAAACTTCTTTGTAGTCATTTCCTCAGTCATTTTGATATCATGATAAACAGATAAGGTGACTCATGTCTGGGGGCTCCAACCTGCCCCCAGTCTTAGTTCCCTGAGGGGAACCGTATCGTGAGATACCTGTAACCCAGTCACGTGTTTTGGCACATCCATTGGGAAGTCCTGTTTCAGAGCATTTATCAACTGTGAATTTCTTGAAGGCAGTGATTTTATCCTATTGTTCCTTCTCTTCATAATTCATAATAAGATACATGGCAGGTGTCAATAATTGTTGTTTGAAATAAAATTAAATGAGTAGCAAATGACTTGTCCAAGGTCAATCATTTACATGGCTTTATTTCCCTTCCCTTTGCTACCCTGTGGTGCCAGTTGTATCTACTGATAGGCTACATCTCTAGGCCAGATCCGTTTTAGTTTCTGAATTAATCTTAGTGTCTCTGAAAGCACAACAGAAATCTAAGCTTGCTGTCTGGTGGGATTTGTACTTAAAATTCTGTGGCTCACAGACTTGGTAGTCAACATGTTAGGAATAAACCTGGAAATGCTTTGAAAGTGCCAGCATTCCTGATCTCCTGATTTCTTTTCTTCCTCTCCTCCACTGGCCTCCCTATTGTTTCAGTTATTTGGATACTATTAAACCCTTGGAAAATTTTCTTACATCTGTTCTCTAGAAGCTGTCACAAGTGAGTGGAGGCAGGATGGCACTGGGCTGTAGCGGAAAGAACATAAAACTAAGAGTTAGAAGCCCTGAGTTCCAGTAAAAGCTCTGTAATGGGACTTAGGGCAAGTCTCTTAACTTCTCTCAGCTCCAATCTGCTCATCTATGAAATAAGATTAATGATACCTATCTTGCATCTACTTCAAGGTCATTTTGAGGTTCATATGCATTCCCCCCCCCATACAGACTATAAACCTTAGATGCGTACAGATAACCTCTAATGTTCTATAGTAACTTTTATATTTCCAGGATTTTTAAAATCAATGACCAGCATTGATCCAACCTAACATAATGATAATGTGTTAAGTGCTAATATGTGTGGGAGTCTCTCTGCTTATTGATGTTAATGGAAGTGTGTATAGTTTACTTAAAGTAGGACAGAACTGAAATATTAATAAGTAGTCAATATACATTTTTAGCAGATTTATTTTTTCTGTATAAAAATAATTTTGCTTCCAAAGTAGGTATACAACTTTAATTTTGATTAATTTACACATGAAATTTATGACAACATCAAAAGATGTTCTTTTAAATATAAGTTCTCTAACATTGAAACTAATCTGTCTTTTGGGAGAGGGAAACCATGTGGTTGGAAAGTTCATTGGTATCATGGAACTAAAATAGTGGCTTTTGAAACCTCTCAGTTTCATTTTTCTTTGTTTTATGAATGTATTGTGATATTTCTGGGTATATATGAAGCATACTGATAAAGAATTAAAAAGTAACGTATTTTGTAAACCCCTCACTTAACCACTATTCTCTTTTCCAGCCACATAGAAACCTTTCCTCTTTTTCCCTAGGTTGATTTCCTTTCTTTAACCTTTTCAGTTCTAAGCCCAGAAGAATTGCTGTGGTTCTCTGAGAGACCACACAAAATAAGTATTGTCCAATGCTAACACTTTGAAATATGATATTGTAATTACCTACCAAGTGAACATTAATCACTACTAGATTAGAATGGAATTACCTGTTATAGTCACATTAATAGCAAATGAGCTTTCTCTGATTGATGTTGTTATAATGAATACAAAAGGAATTAATAATGATCTGGCACTCACCAAAAGTGGCATAGTCATTAAGGGCATACCATCAAAAGGCAAGTAATACTTTACAATAAGCGAGTAGTAATTAAAGTAAAATCACAGTGAACTCCTATTGAATTACTTATATCCATATTACTAAGATATCAGGCTATTGAGATTAATGTGATTGAAGTATATTTTATAAAAATTAATAATGACTAACCATTTAAGAAAGCACAGAGTTTTGTGTTAGTTAATTGATCAGAATATTCTTATAATTTTGCTATATCGAATATTTTTAGAACAATTTAGAATGATACTAAAATAGCTATAAAACACGTTTGTCTAATATGAGAGTTAGCACTTAAACTAGATTAAAATAATTATGTCTTAAAGAGAGTACATGTAAAAACTGGCAAAATCTAAATGAGGTCTGTATTTGAGCTAATAGCATTGTACCAGTGTCAATTTCCTGGCTTCGTAATGTACTATGGTTAAGATATTACCATTGGGAGAACCTGGATGAAGGGTGTATATGGGGACTCTCTGTACTATATTTGCACTTTCTTGTGACTCTTAAACCATTTCAAAGTAAAAGTTATTTTAAATAAAACTGAATATATATTTTAAGAAAATGTTTTCTCTATAACCAGTGGCTAATTGCTCAGTCTAAAAGAATATGTAGACGTGGTTGGGAACTGCTAAATCAATTACATTTCTGATCTGGACTTAAGAGATGACTCTTGAATTAGTAAGTGAATAGGTGTGCCAACATATGTTATGGAATATATAAATGTATAAGGTAAAATGATAGAAGCTGATTATTTATTGGCACGTCGCAATGGGTCCATTTAACACTGTGTAGAAAGCTACTGTAATTATAAAAATGAACACAGCCAAACAGCCAAGTAAATGAACTGAAGTTTAAACGTGTACTTGAAATTTGAAAGGCCTTACAGTGAACTTTGCATTCATTTTCACATGAGGCAGACACATTTTGTTTTGATTTTAGTGTTTCACATTATATGGTACAGTATCAAAGAAAACCTCTAAAATATGCACTCGATATCCTGATGTGCCCTCCCTTCCAAAATGGTGGCACGACAGTGAATACAGCCTTCAGAGTTAATAACATTTAAGAACAGACCCAGCAGTTGTACCAGCATGATTTAGCTCCTGCTGTGACGATGATTATTTTTATTTTATTAATTTTACAATTAAATTGCAGAGTTAAACCCAGCCATATTTCAAGCCGTGGATTTTTTCAGCTATCTCAGTACTTCATAGATAACTTCAAACGTTCATTAACAGTGAAAGCAGACAGCCTGGATATTATTTCTGTAGCACTAATTTTGTGTGAGAAAGAACCAGAAAAACCCTAAATCTCATAGAAGTTCCATAAACTAGTTTTGTTATATATGTAAAGAATAAAATAGATTAAAAGAGCAGAGCATATTTTAAAAGGAGCTGCATCAAAAGCCGAATCCACTACATCGTCATCCAGAAGTTACTGAAGCACCATGTGTATATAAGCACCACCAGGCATTTGAAAGGAGGCGGCAGGTAGAAAATCTCTCTAGCCCTCGGCAATCTTTCATTTTAATAGTGTAAATTTAGCAACTGTAGATCGACTTGTTAACATATATCTTATTTATCTTGATGCGGAATGTATATGTTGTGATTGTGTAGGAACTATGAACTATGCCACACGTCATTTCAACAGGGAATTCCTATAGAGAAGTTGAGATTTGTAAAAGATTCAGAGAAACGCACCTTTGCTAATAAAACCATAGTTTTCTTTTGTCCCCTGGAAATGAATTGGAGTTAATTTTATTTCTGTTATGGCCAAATAGGTTTATGTTGCGCGATTTGCTAAAGACTGAAAAGAGGAGAGAGGTTAAATAGAAGATTGTAAGTTAACAGACCACTTTATGATTAAAAGAAGAAAAAAGTACAGTTGCTAAATTCCCAAAGAATCCATTCCCCTTTGGCTCGGCGCATCTCACCTTATTGGTTAAGTCAACTACTGGCCATCTGGGCACCTTTTCTGGCTCTGCCCCCATGTAGCTGAGTATTCACAGGAAAATAACCTAGCTTTGCAGAACATGAGATTCCTTGCTGATAGACTTAGGATTTCTAAGTTCCCTTTTAGGTCCACATTTCTATGTTTCACTCAAAGACCATCCTTTGCACTGGAATTGTCCTGCATTGGAGCATAGTGATGAAAGTGTAATTCTGTGTCTGGACACTGGTTATGCTACTGTCAGAAAATCACAGTGTAATCTTCCTACAAGCCCCTTAACTTCTCTAGGCCTAGTTTCTAAAATGGGGATAGGAATAAAGGTTAATATTGTGAAGATTAAATGAGATAACTTACATAAAACACTCACCACAGTTCCCTACATATTCTGAAGGCTTTGTATGTGTCAGTAGCTTCATTTTATTATTATCATCATGATTGTTAATAATATTGAGCCCTGGTTGTTAGGATAGTTGATTCTGTTCTCTGGTCTCACAGTCAAAATGGGTTGAAAGGACTTTTAGCTCTTATTTCTGGTGGTGCATTGTAAATACGTACAGTAATGTGCCTCATTTGTATATGGTCTTTCATAGCTTACAAAGCGCTCTTTTATGTTATCTTCCTAAAATTTCCAAAGTGAGTGTTAAAAAGCCAGAATTTACAAGAGTACAAGTCAGAGAAGAAGTAAATATTTTGCTCAGTGGATTTTTCGGTTTAGCTGCCTGAAATCTTGTCGTGTCTCATATCATCTGTCTTTTAATGAATAGGACACTAGCCAGAGTACAACCTTGTATGTACATATTCAGCCTGAGAAAGATCCAGAGGTACAAAAAAGGGATAATCCAGATTCTCCAGTGGAAGATATAGCATATATAGTAAAATTTCCAGGAGGCCCATAAGCAGTATATTAAAATATTAGCTTGAAGCATATATTGCCAATATTTGAATGTTTTAGACAAAAGTAGCAGGATATTTTTTGCAAGTTTCAACCTAATAGTTAAAAGAAATTTATGTAACTTAAAGTTACAAATTATTTCCAAATATTTTGCTGCAAAAAGTAATGAGGAAAAGAAATATTTCTAGTAAATTACACCTGGGAAATTCAAGATCATAAAAAAATTCTAATGCAAATATAGAGTAGTACTTATTGCATCCTCCAGTGGCCAAATTTATGTTTTTAAATTAAAAAATTTTTTTTGTCCAGTGGCCAAATTTAAATGACCATAAATGCCACCCCCTCCATCACTTCACCCATTTGGCAGTTGGCCAAATTTCTCATTAACATATTTTTCTGTTCATGGATCACTTACAGGGATTTCTGGTTAGAAATGGTGGATTCTGAAACTTCACTAAAATGAGAATAAGGCAATTAAAATGATGTTTACCTACAAGGAGAAAGAATATGAGAATAGAAACAGTAAAATGTGAGAGATGACAGATTTTTTTTTCGTATGTAGAGGGAATGGGGAAATTAGCATCTCTGGGAAAACTAAATACCAAGTACCTAGAACTTAGAAAATCCTAGCAATTGAAGGCTCCAGCTAGTACAGAAGGCAGGGATGAGCACAGAGCTGAAAGTGTGTCTAAGAAGCGATTAGATCCCCAAGCCTCTGAGCCCTCTCCATGGAATTAAAATTAGTGCCTCTTCCCTGCCCAACCAGGAGACTGGAGTTTTGTTCCCCAGAGAAATTACATTAGAACAGCTCAACACCTGGGGACATCAGGTAGAGAAGAAGGCAGGAGAGAGTGTCCACAATGAAAATAGAATGAAAAGAAACTAAATATACTGAATAAGATCACCCATTTTCCCCACGGTTCAGGTTCTGATTAGCTCCAGGAGTACCACCAGCAAATATGTACTCCCAGACAGGGGATTAGATGTTTTTCTCCAGAGAAACTCAGTGGCTTAGAGAAAAGACCTATTGATCCTCTTATTTGGGGGTATCTGCCCATGCTCACAGGATGAAATTCACCTGTCAACAAGCCCTATAAACAAAGCTTATGATTAATTTTAGTGCCTATATCCTAAATATGAATAGGAAACAAAGGACCACATGACATTTGAGGAAATGAGTCCAAAATACATAAACAGAGGAAACGAAAGAACTACCTAAAAAAATAGGTACCTAATATCCCTAGAGAGATAAGAGAAAACACTAGATCCTTGAAAGAAAAAGATTTTATTAAAAAGAAAAATTCAAAGAAAAAGGATGTGCTTCTGGAAAATTACAGTAGCCAAGATATAAAATTAAATTTAAAATGGAAGGTAAATCTCTAAGAGCACTAATAAAATAAAGACTAAGAAATGAATAATGGAAAAGAAAAGATGGTAAAATTAAAGGATCAATCTAAGAAATCCCAACATCTGTCTAAAGGAGTTCTGGGGAAAATATAGGGAAGAATTTATCAAAATATACATATATAAGAACATTTTCCAGAAATGAAGGACATGAGTTTTAAGATTGAAAGTGTCCTTCAAGTTCCCAGCACAGTTTAAAAAAAAAAAAAAAAAAAAGACTCACATCAAAATATATCATGTGGGCTTCCCTGGTGGCGCAGTGGTTGAGAGTCCACCTGCCGATGCAGGGGACACGGGTTCGTGCCCCGGTCCGGGAAGACCTCACATGCCACGGAGCGACTAGGCCCGTGAGCCATGGCCGCTGAGCCTGCGTGTCCGGAGCCTGTGCTCCGCAATGGGAGAGGCCCCAACAGTGAGAGGCCCGCGTACCACAAAAAAAAAAAACCCCGAAACATATCATGTGACATTTCAGAATAGCAATAATATTCTAAAACCTTACGGGCGGGGGGGGGGGGGGAGATTGAATGAGTAAGTGAGAAAAAGAGAATTGACAGAGAGAAACTGTATCATTAATTAAGGATAGAAAATCAGAATGTCATCAGACCTCTTAACAGCAACATTTGAAGACAGAAGCTAAAGAATCCATATCTTTAGAATTCTGAGGGAACACAGTGTTCAATTTAGAATTAATAAAGATATAGTCAAGAATTCAGGATGTCAAAAATTTACAAGTACCCTTCCTCAGGAAGCTATTAGAAGACAAACTCCATGAAAATTCAAGAATTAAACAATGACGAGGAAACACGGAATCTAGGATTCAAGACAGGAGAGAGATGGGAGGGCCAAGGATTACAGTTGTGCTGCAGGTCTAAAGAACATTCTATTTCTGACAGTATTAGAGACAAGACAAAACTTCTTATATAAACTAATAAGAAATGCTGGATGAAATATAACACATATCCATTTAAAGCTGAGCTGAGCTCAATAGAATGTATGCAATAATTAATAAAAATGGAGACAAAATCTTAACTTGGTGGGTTTTGCTGATAAACAAGAAGCTCAGGTTCTAATAGCCTCTCAGGCATAGGAGGAAAGACTAGGCTTGGTTGAATTAGAACTGAGATCCCGGTAAGAGACCAAAGTCCTTAAAGAACTATACCCTTAGTGAAAGAGCAACCTGGGAAAAATCTATCTACGAGCAAGAGGAGATGGCAAGGAATCTTGTCCAACTCTGCCTTGGTTCTGAGTAGGGAAAATGTCTACTTGGAGAAATTTGAAAAAACTTCTCTCACATGTTTGGTGTCTGAATTAATACTATCTTTGTGGTTCTACAAAATCTCAGATTCAGAAGTATTCTTAAGTTATTAGCACCCTGAGAATCAAACACTTTCTGAAGGGACACACCTTCAACTAAGGCCATGCAGGGTTTCCATAGTTAATATCTTATCAGACATGAATTCACAATCTAAAATTGTAAAACATGCATGGAAATGTTATGAACAAGAATCATCTGGGGGGAGGGGACTAGATTCTCCAATTTTTTTTTTTTTTTTTTTTTTTTTTGCGGTAAGCAGGCCTCTTACTGTTGTGGCCTCTCTCTTGCGGAGCGCAGGCTCAGCGGCCATGGCTCACGGGCCCAGCCGCTCCACGGCATGTGGGATCTTCCCAGACTGGGGCACGAACCCGTGTCCCGTGCATCAGCAGGCGGACTCTCAACCACTGCGCCACCAGGGAAGCCCTCCAATATTTTGAGGTAATGGAATGATCAAAATCAAAAATTAAATGAGCATGTTTAAAAAGGTTAAAGATATAAAAGAGTCAAAACCTTGAGAAAGCAACAAGGTACTAAAAAGAAAAAGAACAGGCAGATTTTTTTAAGTACCTAATTTGCCTTCTATATATTAAATATATAATCAATGTAATAAAAAAAAGCTGGGCATTTTAAACAAAAACTTAAGAAAAATCTGAAAAGAATTAGTGAACTGGAAGATTATCCGAAGAAATTACTTGAAACAGAATAGACGGGGAGATATCAAAGAAAATTTAAGACATATGGAGGATGGCGTATGTATAGCATATACATTTTGAAAGAATAAACTGGGGGAGGCAATATTCAAACAGCTAAGGGTGAAAATTTTCCAGAAGTGCTGAAAGATATGAATCCTCAGATTTTAGAAGCCAAGATATCCCAATTAGGATAAATTTAGAGAAAATTCCTCCTAGACACACTGCAATGAAATGGCCAAACATTAAGGACAGTGAGATCTTTAAAACACCCAGGGAAAGAAAAGGTTGCTTGCAAAGGAAAAATAGCAAGACTTGTCAATGGTGGCAAAAAAAAAAATGTCAGAAGAATGTAGACTCAAACATCTACATGGACTGTTATACCCTACTGAATTATTATTTAATAACTGGGATAAAATTGACATTAAGAAAAAAACAACCAGTCAAAATTCTAGCAAAAGGGTAGAGGGCTCTCAGAAGAATTTTTTGATGGAGACTGGGGAATGGAAGGGAGAATGGAACAATTCGAGTAATTGCTGTGTTTGTGCATGAAAAACCACCATTAGAGTGGCTTTAAATTCTATAACATTGATTGGAAGGACATACATATGTGGACATTTAAAACTAAGCAAACAAAAAAATAAGTTGTTCCAGGTAGAAAAAGTAAAAAATCAGTTATACAGAAGTAAAGTTATAAAAAAAGAAAATATAATAATGGTATAAAATATTTGACTCAACCATGGACAATATTAGTCACAATAAGGTAAACCCTAAATATTGATTTCTTAAAACTTTTTTGTTTTGAAATAAAAATTCACAGGAAGCAAGAATAATACCGAGAGGTCCCCGTACCCTTCACCCACTCCCCCCCCGAGTGATTATATTTTACTTAACTTATAGTATACTGTCAAAATCAGGAAAGTGGCATTGGTACTATGTCTCTGTGTGTGTGTGCGTGTGTGTGTTTATGCCATTGTATCACATGTAAATTTGTGTGACCACCACAGTAATCAATATACAGGACTATTTCGTCCGTTTCAAATATCTCCCTCAGGCTACCCATCCCCTTTGCTCCCACCATTCCCACCATCTTCCTGGAAGTCCCTAATCTGCTTTCCATCTCTGTAATTTTGTCATTTTTTGAATATTTCATAAAGGGAGTCATAGAGTTCATGACCTTTTGGGATTACTTTTCTGACTAAGCATGATGCTCTTGAGATCCATCCAAGTTGTGTGTATCACTGTTTCATTCCTTTTTGCTGCTGACTAATATTCCATAGAGTGGATTACCAAGTTCTGTTTAAACGTTCACCCACTGAGGGACATTATGGTTGTTTCCGGGTTTTGGCTATTACAAATCATGCTGTTATGAACATATGTATATAGATTTTTGTGTGGATGTAAATTTTCATTTGTCTGGGATAAGTGCCCAGGAATAAAATTGCTGGGCCATATGGTAAATGTGTGTTTAGTTTTTGAAGAAACTGCCACTTTCCAGGTGGCTCTATCATTTTATATTTTATATTCCCACTGGCGATGAATCAGTGATTCAGTTTCTCTGCATCCTTGTCAGCATTGGTATTATCACTACATTTTTAAACTTTAGCTGTTCTAATAGTTGGGTATTGATATCTCATGATCGTCTTAATTTGCATTACACTAATGACTGGTGATGTTGAATTTTTAAAAATTTGCTGATTTACTATCCATTTATCATCTTCAGGGAACTATTTCTTAATATATTTTGCCCATGTGTTATTTTATTTAACTGTTGAGATTACACACACACACACACACACACACACACACACACACACACACGAGAAGGTAGGAATATTGGTGGGGAAAAGAGTGCTAGATCCTTATTTTCCATAATGGGAATTCAATAGATAATGACTACAATTGATAAATTAAGAAATTGGATTATAAGCATAATATTTAGGCATATGGCTGTAAATACCAGAAAAGAATAGCTAGAAGAGTTTGGAATAAAGGAAAACTCAGGTAGAAAGGGTGTGCTATTTTTCAATTTAAGTCTATAGTATTATTTCATGTTTTGGAACTATATATATACATGCAATACTTAGATAACTTTTAAAAAATAAATTATAAAACATATGGTTTATTATTAAATCAAATTCTAGAATCCAAAGTCAGGATCAGAAAGTAGAGTTTGTATATTGATTTCTTTTTGATTGCACTGCACAGTCTATAAGATTTATAGATCTAATTGTTGAGGCATTTTAGTTGCTAACAGTTATTTTATCTCCACTGTCAATATCAGACATCTCTACTTAAAAGCTTCCATCTTTTTGAATCTTCCTTTCTTAGTAGCACTCCTAATAATAGCATGTATTTTCTCATACTTTCATTTTCAAACTTTATGTGCAGGGATTGCAAGGTATTAAGACTGGAGCAGAGATATGAGTTTGTGAGTTAGGACACAACCACATCAGCACTAGACAGACGTCATCTTTATCAGACCATCCCCATATATACAGATCCTAATGAAATTTCCTGAAGTCTTCTAGAGTGTTTATATCAAATCAGGAAGCAAGAGTTAGGGGTTAGGATACTGTTAGCTAATGAAATCACTGTCATGATTTTTGATGAGAAAAGAATTTATTTCTATGAACCAAGGAATATTCAGAACATATCACCACCTAACAGTACTTAAAAGAGCCATCTTATGCCTCACTCACTTCACCTAGGACCTCTAAATTGGAAGAATGTTCCCACCTGCTGAAGACTAATTGTTAAGTCATTTGAAAATTACCCATGTGCATCTTGTCTTTGTGGAGAAAGCTCAATAAGTAGTGGAAAGCAGTCGAGAGTGGGGAACTTGCAACTCTACTGGAAGTTCCCCTGGCTGGTTAATGATCCAAGGAGCAGGTGCCAAGAACAGTTCTGACCTTTGTGCCCACCATTGTGACGTACAGTGGAGCTGCAGCAAGCATTAGCAGCAGAAACCTAAAGGGCAAAAGGATATGGATGTTGCTCAATAAACCTCTATTTTTTTAAATCTGAGCACACTCTGTCTTTCTCAGTCTTAAGTCATTTGTCTTGCTGTCTTTCATTCTAATTCTATGTGATTTTTTTTACCACCTTCTCTTTCTCTGTGCAAATGTTAAGTATGAATGTCTTTTTTTTACCACCTTTAAATAGACATATCCTTCTGAGTATATGTACATATTTGTGAATTGCTTCTTTTTCTTCTCTATTTTTCCATCTTTCTTTTTCTTAATATTTCTTTAAACCATGGTTTCTGTGTGTATGACTGTGTCGTTACCGTCCTTCCATTTTTTCTTTTCCTTTTAAAAATTTCTTTTCCATAATGTATCATAACATAGAAAAAAGTAAATTTATTATTTTTAAAAAGGATAAACATATCAGTTTATGTTTTTCACTGATAAAAATTAAACTAAGTCAGTTTTTAGCTACATAGCCTTCCCTCCCAACATAGGTGTCTGTGCATTTGGGTATATATGAAAATCAATGACTATTAATAAAACAGAAATCCCCACCTCCGCAGTGGTTAAGAATCCACCTGCCAGTGCAGGGGACACGGGTTCGAGCCCTCGTCCGGGAAGATCCCACATGCTGCAGAGAATCTAAGCCCATGCGCCACAGCTACTGAGCCTGCGCTCTAGAGCCCGCGAGCCAAAACTACTGAAGCCCGCATGCCTAGAGCCCGTGCTCCGCAACAAGGGAAGCCACCGTAATGAGGAGCCCGTGTACCACAACGAAGAGTAGCCCCGCTCTCTGCAACTAGAGAAAGCCCACGTGCAGCAACGAAGACCCAATGCAGCCACAAATAATAATAAATAAAAGAAAAAAGAAAAAAAGAAATCCCCATCTCTAGTCAAAACAAGAAACACAGATCTTTTCCACCTGATCTCGTTAAAAAAAATATTCCATAGAACCCATGAGACATGAAGGGACTGAATATCTATAATTTTTTGAATTAAGGGTAAGAAGTTTCTTCTGAAGAGTTTGTAATGAAGTAGGAAACATTTCTACAACAACAGATCAAAGCAAAACTATATATATATATATATATATATGGTTGTGGTGACATGAGAAATGGATTCACTATGTGTTCTTTTAGCAGATCTCCATAAATACTATATACTGGACCTTAGCTTTAGAAAGGAATGTGTTGTAAACATTGTGAAGTTGTAGAGAATTCTCTGGCAAAAACATGTACTACGATTACTCTGTGTTTTTGAAAAAGAGCAGATCCAAATATTTTGACAAGGCACAGTAAGGCTAAAAGTCCATTTGTTAAAAATAAAATGAGGGGGCTTCCCTGGTGGCGCAGTGGTTGAGAGTCCACCTGCCGATGCAGGGGACACAGGTTCGTGCCCCGGTCCGGGAAGATCCTACATGCTGCGGAGCAGCTGGGCCTGTGAGCCATGGCCGCTGAGCCTGCGCGTCCAGAGCCTGTGCTCCGCAATGGGAGAGACCACAACAGTGAGAGGCCCGCGTACCGCAAAAAAAAAAATAATAATAATAAAAAAAATTTAAAGATTAAAAAAATAAAATGAGGGGTAAATATTCAAGACCTTGGATTTGCAATGAATTCTTAGATATGATACCAAAAGCATGAGCAACAAAAGAAAAAAAAGATAAATTGGGTTTCATCAAAATTTTAAACTTTTGTATGTTGTTTAAAAAGTCAACGTAAAAAGACCTTACACAATGGGCAAAAATATTTGTAAACAGTATGTTTGATAAGTATCTAGTATCCAGATTAGTTTTTTTTTAAAAAAAAACTCTTACAACTTAAACAAAAAACAAACAGGAAAGAATACCAAACAACTCAATTAAAAAATGGGCAAAGGACTTGAATAGACAAATGTCTAAAGAAGATATACTAATGACCAACAAGCACATGAAAAGATGCTCAACATTAGTCATTTGCAAGTCAAAACCGCAATGAGATACCACTTCACACCCACAAAGATGGCTGTGATCAAAGACTAAATGCAGAATAAGTGTTCGTATGTGGAAGAATTAGAACCCCTGTACATTGCTACTAGAAATGTAAAATGGTTCAGCCACTGTGGAAGACAGTTTGGTAGTTCCACAAAAAGTTAAATATAGACTTAACATGACTCAGCATTTCCACTCCCAGGTACGTGTATACCCAGAAGAATTGAAAACAGGTGCTCAAACAAATCCTTATATGTTAATGCTCATAGCAACATTATTTGTAAAAGCAAAAAGTATCAACAACCCAAATTAATGGATCCGTGGTATATCCAGCTGACCCTTGATCAGTGCAGGCATTAGTGTGCCACACCTGCACGCTGTTGAAAATCTGCAGTTGTGCATTCACAGATTAAACTCACTGCAGATCGTGTAGTACTGTAGTATGTGTTCAGTGAAATGAAGTCGCATATAAGTGGACCCATGCAATTGAAACCCACGTTGTTCAAGGGTCCACTGTACATGCAATAGAATATTATTCAGCCATAAAAGGAATGAAGTACTGATATATGGATGTACCTTGAAAACATGCTAACCAAAAGAAGACAAACATTAAAGGACATATATTCAATTTTTATCAAGTATTCATAGTAGGTAGATCCATAAATACAAAATGTAGAGCGGTGGTTGCCAGGGGCATAGTGAGGGTGAAGTGAAGAGTAAGTGCTTAATGAGTTTGGGGTTTTATTTTGGAGTGATGGAATTAGAGATGGTAGTTACACAATATCATGAATGTACTAAATGTCACTTGAATTGTTTGCCTTAAAATGGTTAATTTTATGTAATGTAAACTTCATCTAAATAAAAAAAAAAGGAGAGGATTTTTTTTTTTTTTTTTTTTTGCGGTACGTGGGCCTGTCACTGCTGTGGCCTCTCCCGTTGCGGAGCACAGGCTCCGGACGCGCAGGCCCAATGGCCATGGCTCACGGGCCCAGCCGCTCTGCGGCACATGGGATCTTCCCGGACCGGGGCACGAACCCGTGTCCCCTGCATCGGCAGGCGGACTCTCAACCACTGCGCCACCAGGGAAGCCCAGGAGAGGATATTTTAAAAATAAATAAAAGAGCTCCTGTCTTGGTTTTAGCATATTTATTTGTTCTAATTACAAGACAGTACCTGTGCTGCCTTATCTAGCATGCAGTAAGGGGTTTACTGATTCTGAATAAATAGTTATTGAATTAACTAATCAGTATGTTTTATTCTAGAGCCCCCAGAAGCAGACCCAGAGTCAAGAATTAAATGCAAACTCTGAGTCAAAGCAGACACTGAGAAAAGGGACTGACTTGGGAGGGGTATAAAATATCCATAGATACAGAGAGAGGAAGTGAGACAATGAAGAGAAGGCATTCAGTAAAAGATGTATTATCAAGCATCCTACTACTGGTCTAGTGGAACTTAACCCCAGGGGGGCAACTCTGGGTGTAGTGCAAACACGTGCTTCAGTTATCCTACCCAATGACAAGGGAGCTGGGATATATATATACACCAACTCCTGATAGGCATTGGTTGAGGACTGCTTTCAAGGGGAAGTTATTTCCCCAGTACTTTTAGCATGCTGCCTTGGCAAGAAAGACAGTTTTGTGGCCAGAGAAAGCCATCAGAGAAAAATAATGTGCGTCTTCACAGTTTGAAACCAGCCCAGTGTACAGTGAAGTGGTGAAGATGTTTTATTTAAATACATAGATCTAAGAAAGAGCCCTATAATGGTTGCTTCATAGGCAAGAATTTTATTTTGATAAGCCCAAGGTGTGTTGGTTAAGAGAAATTAGGGAAAGGTTGCTTCTTGTGACTGTAGCACAATTCTACTCTGACACATTTTCTTTTTATTAAACAGCATCATCTTATGCAGTTATATGAAACAGTTAAGTTATATGTGGATCCCTTTTTAAATAAAACCACTTTCAGTAGTCCCTGAGAGTAAGTCTTAGCAGCTTGTTTTCTGGAACCCTAGTTCAAGAAGCATTTCTCTAACGCAGTAATTCTCAACCAGAGGCAGTTTGATCCCTAGAGGACATATTGGAATGACTCAAGACACTTTGGGTTGTCACACTGAGGGTGGAGGCGCTACTAGCATCTAGTTGCTAAAGGCCATGGCTGCTGCTCAACATTCCACAATGCACAAGACAGCTCCCCAAGACAAAGAATTATTTCGTCCAATATGTCAACAGTGCCAAGGTTGAGAAACTGCTCTGAAACAGCACTGTCCAGTAGAATTCTCTGTGCTGAAAATATTTTACATCAGGGCTGCCTAATACTGTCGTCGCGTGGCTGTTGAGCGCTTGAAATGTGGCTAGTGTGACCGTGTGCCAGTTATGATGAACTATCCTGAGGAAATAAATATGACTGTATCTTTACAGGCTTTGAAGTCAGAGGTCATGGTCTAGTATAAAGACAGATTCTTAAAAATAACTTATCATAAAAGAATGTGGTAAGTGTTAGAGGATGAGTAACGTGCGGAATTTGAGACGTCGGGACTCAGACAATTAACAGTTCTCTAAGGCAGATTTCCACTCTTAGCTCAGAACATTGTAATGTGTAAAAGCTGTATTCTTTGCAAAAGTAAAAAAAAATTTTAACCTTTTGTCATCTGACTCATTGCTTCATTCTTATTTTACCCTGTTGTCAGAAAATACATATAAAAGACTGGAATCTGATGGGGAGTTCTGCTTTATTTAACAATACTATTGAGTTTCTCAAAATAATTTACCAAGTAAGTCTATTAAAGTATTGATTTTTTCATAAAGGATAATACAAATGGCATGACAGTCTCTTTAACATTTTAATCGAGCTTAAAATTAGTCTTGCATTTGAAACAATCTTGCCCAGAAAAATGGTTGGAGAACTTAAAAAAGATTAATATAAAAAAAATTGATGGGCCACCTAGGCTGTGAAAACATTAAAATCTGAATCTAAAATATGGTTAGCCGTTGTCACATCTTTCTTTGAAGCTTAAGTAACTCAATATTCCCCAGTAGGATACCCAGTGATTCAAAGTGACATGTATACTGTCAGCTCATTTCCCTTCCCAGTGTGGGTACGATTTGCGTCCACAGAAATATGTGAAAAAACTTAATAGTCTTGAGTGCCAGAACCCTACCAAAAAACATCTTTGTCACCTAAACAAATAAATTAATGATAACATAAGGAAAAACAAACATTAATTTACATGGGTCTGGAAAAGACAAAAGCCAGTTTATCAATTTAGAAAAGGGGAAAAACGAGATTGGCCTCACAGCAAGCAGATAATAATGTGTTTTCTCTGTTCACTGAAAAATCATTTTTGAGGGACAAATCCTCCTTATACAAAAATTCCAAAAAAAATGTAAATACTACCCTTCTAAGAAGTGGAGTTTAATTCTCCCTTCCCACTTGAGCATGACCTGGACTTGGTGACTTGCTTTCAGAAAATAAAGAAAGGGAGAAATACAGTTGCCTCTTGAGCAACATGGGTTTGAACTGCACAGGTCCACTTATATGCAGATTTTTTTCACTAAATACGTGCTATAGTACTACACAGTCCACAGTTGGTTGAATCCGTGGATGTGGAATTGTGGATACAGAGGACCAACTGTGAAGTTATATGCAGATTTTCGGCTATACGGAGGGTTGGCACCCCTAACCCCTGCATTGTTCAAGGGTGAACTGTAATAACGACAACAGAGAAGGAATCTGGCAGGCACCGCCTTAACTAAGTGGTCAGTTTAACGTTGCCACTGATAATCTTGTTGATACCATGTTCCCCCCGATGTAATGTGATGCAAAGGGCAATTCTGACAACCCCGGTCTAATCATGAGAAAACTTGAGCCACAACTTAAGAGACATTCTGCAATATTCCTGACTAGTCCTCTTCAAAATTGTCAGTCATGAAAAATGAAAACCTGAGAAACTGTCAAACTAGAAGAAACCAAAAGGACATTATGACTAAATGCAATGGGAGATCCTAGACTGGATCCTGAAACAGAAAAAGGACATTAGTGGAAAAACTGGTGAAATTTGAATAAACTCTATAGTTTTGTTAATAGTATTATACCAATGTTTGCTTAAATGTTTAGATAAATATACCATGGATATATAAGGTATTATCATTAGAAGTTGTGTATCAGGCACCTGGCAAGGTATCAGATGCATAGGAACCTTTTCTAAGTGGTATAATGAATGAACAGATAGTATTTATGTTTGTGTTTTATTAGAGGCTAATTTTCAAAAAAAGGTCAAATCATGACTCCTGTAGAAATGTAAAATGAATTATGTCCAACATTTTATTAAATCATTAATGAGAGAACCAGTAAGATGTTACAGTTGGTTCAGAGGAGTCAGAGGATTCAGACGTATACGTAAACAATAGGGAATGCTGATAAAAATTGGTAACAGATGCAATACTGGTGACTGTCTGCGTGGAGGAGTCAAATACATTTGCATTTCTACAAACAAGAATCATTTGTATTACCTTCAGCACCCCGCACAAGTTGACTCCAGAGTTGCAAAATAGCCCAACCAAACACTAAGGTGCTTATTACCCTTAAAGAATCAGATAACTCGGAAACATTTTCTTAGGGAATATTATTCCATGGAAAAGACACACAGTAATCGTGTAACAATTTCAGAGCCTTTGATTATTTCTTTTTTTGTGTAACAATTTCAGAGTCTTCGATTATTTCTTTTAACAGTTTGTATCAGGAACTTGAACCAAATTGAACCAAAAATCAAAAATAGGGAAAGTGGATATTTATTTGCATGAACTCAAACTAAAGTCAATGCAAATACCAATATTTTATTAAACTGTAAACCAGATCATAATTTAGGTTTTGTTTGTTTTGTTTTCATTTTGCACAGTAGTGTGAACCAGAAAAACTACAGTTTTAAATGTTTTAGAAATTATAAAATGAAAGCAAAATCACAATATCAAAATATTTACTAAATCCAAATAGAATCTATATACTTTTAGCTTGTACCCCTGGTTTACTTTTTTTTTTAAAATAAATTTACTTATTTATTTTTGGCTGCGTTGGGTCTTCGTTGCTGCCCACGGGCTTTCTCTAGTTGCAGCGAGCGGGGGCTGCTCTTCGTTGTGGTGCGCGGGCTTCTCGTTGCGGTGGCTTCTTTTGCTGCAGAGCACGGGCTTTAGGCGCGCAGGCTTCAGTAGTTGTGGCGCACGGGCTCAGTAGTTGTGGTGCAATGGCTTAGTTGCTCCACTGCATGTGGAATTTTTCCAGACAATGGCTCAAACCCGTGTCCCCTGCATTGGCAGGCGGATTCCTAACCACTGTACCACTGGGGAAGCCCTGGTTTACTTTCTATAAATGTCGCTGTTCTTACTTTTTTCATGATGTCTAAGCTATTTCACTAAATGGTATCCCCTTCATACCTGGGTTTTGAACTTTCATTCTAATTTTACTTAGACAAGTATTAAAAAAATAAAATTCAGCTGAGTAAATTTTAAAGATCTATTGGCTTTGCTCAATGATTCATGAATTGGGTAGCATCCCGTGTAGCAGATAAAAAGGAGTTCTGAGGAGCTGTACAAAATGAAAGACTTTTATAGGCAGAAGGGAGCAGGGAAGGGACTTCCCTGGTGGCACAGTGGTTAAGAATCCGCCTGCCAATGCAGGGGGCACGGGTTCAATCCCTGGTCCGGGAAGATCCCACATGCCACGGAGCAGCTAAGCCTGTGTGCCGCAACTACTGAACCTGTGCTCTAGAGCCTGGGAGCCACAACTACTGAAGCCCATGTGCCTAGAGCACAGAAGTCACTAAAATGAGAAGCCTGCGCACCGCAATGAAGAGTAGCCCCCGCTCACTGCAACTAGAGAAAGCCTGCACGCAGCAACGAAGACCCCATGCAGCCAAAAATAAATAAATTTATTTATTTTTTAAAAAAAGGGACAAGGAAGTTATGCTAGCAAAAAGTAAATTGGTTGTGTCAGGGTCCCTTTCCTTTAGGAGATGGTTGGGGTCTGTATGGCAGATCACCTCAGTAATACAGCCCTGGTGATTTCTGATTGCCTGGTTTAAGGGTCCATTTCTGGTAGAGCCAGAACTGTAATTGAGTTAAGTCTCAGTTTGGTGATGTGCGGCTTAGCATAAGTGACTCCATTTGGGGCCTGTTGTCTTATTTTTAACACAAGTAACTGTGAGAAAGTTTATTAACATCTTTGTGCCTCAGTTTCCTCATATGTAAACCAGAGATGATAATGGAAATATCTGCTACATACGGTGGAATGAAAGAAAATGTTTGAAAACCATATATCCAACAAAAGACTAGTATCTAGGACAACATTATGCTGAGTCAAATAAGCTAGTCACAGACAGATAAACATTGCATGATTCCACTTATATGAGGTATCTAAAATAGTCAAATTTATAGAATCAAGAGTGGGATGGTAGTTGCCAGAGGATGAGGGTAGCGGGAAATGGGGAGTTATTAATCAACAGGCATAAAGTTTCAGGTAAACAAGATGAATAAGGTCTAGAGATCTGTTGTATAACATTGTACCTATAGTCGACAGTAATGTACACTGAAAAATTTATTAAGAGGGTAGATCTAATGTTGTGTTCTTACGACAAAATAAAATTTCTTTAAAAAGACTTGTATCTAGAATATATAAAGAATTTTCAAACCTCAGTAATAAAACAACAAACTATTTAATTAGGAACTGAGCAAAAGATATGCAGAGACATTCTACCTAAGAAAATATACAGATGGCAAATAAGCACATGAAAAAATTGTCAACATGAACCATTAGGGAAATGCAAATTAAAATCATAATGAGATACCCCTACATACCAATGAGAATGGCTAAAACAAAAAATTGTGAGAACGCCAAATGTTGGCAAAGATGCAGAGAAAATGGATCATTCATACATTGCTGGTGGAAATGTAGAATGGTACAGCCACTCTAGAAAACAGTTTGCCAATTTCCTGTAACACTAAACATGGAATTATTATTCAACTGAGTAATTATACTCTTGGGCATTTATCCCAAAACCTATACAAAAATGTTCATGTAAGCTTTATTGATAATGGCCCCAAACAGGAGACAACCCTGATGGTTTTCAACAGTTAATGGTTATACAAACTGTACTACATCCATACCATGCAATACTGCTCAGAATTTAAAAGAAATGAAACATTGATACATGCAACAGCTTGAGTAAATCTCCAGGGAATTATGCTGAGTAAAAACGAATCTTTAAAAGTTACGTACTGCATGCTTCCATCTCTATAACATCCTTGAAATGACAGAGTTCTAGAATGGAGAACAGTTTCGTGGTTGCCAGGAGGCAGGGACAGCAGGGAGAAAGGAGAGAGGTGGGTGTGGCTATGAAAGGGCAACATAGGAGGGATTCTTGTGGTGTTGGAACTATTCTTTATCTTGATTGTATGACCATCAGTATCCTGGTTATGATACTGTAGTATAATTTTGCAAGGTATTACCTTTGGGGAAACTGGCTCAGAGGTACATTGGCTCTCTCTGTTATTTCCCACAAATGCATGTGAATTGACAATTATCTCAAAAGTATAATTTTAAAAAGCAAATAAAGTCAAATAAAAACATTCCATGAATTTTAGGACTTCAGACTTACTTTCATGCCTCACTTAAGTTTTTAAAAAATTTTCTCCTTCTCTCAGTTACGAGCTTCTATAATAAAGAAACTATGTTTTGTATTCCTTTAACCCCCATATTACTTCAACTAATGATGAGTGTATATTAACACTGTAAAGTTCATTGAGTAAATAGAGAAAGAGATTTACTTGTATATGTAAACATTGTATTAACATGTTTCTCTCTGATATAAATTTGCACATAGAAACTATAAAAAATCTTTTCAAATTATAGTTGACCCTTGAACAACCCAGGGCTTAGGGGCACTGACCCCTCGCACAGTTGAAAATCCACGTATAGCTTTACATTTGTCCCTCCGTACCGGCGATTCCACATCTACAGATTCAACCAACTGCAGATCGTGTAGTACTGTACTATGTATTTAGTGAAAGAAATCTGCATATAAGTGGACCTGAGTAGTTTAAACCTGTGTTGTTTGAGTCACCTGTTTTTGACTTAAGATAGTTTTTTAAAAGGTGATAATTTATGGGGTTTTCTTTTCTTTTTTACATTACTTATTTTAAAATAGGTAATCGTTTTCATGGGTCAGAAATCCAAACTTACAAAAAGGTATACAGTGAAAATTCTTTTCCGTATCGTCCACTCCATTCCCCTCCCAGAGGCAACCAATGTTGTCAGCTTCTTGTGTATCATTCAGGAGATATTGATGAATTTTTAAGCGGATATACATACATTTAGGTATGTGTGTTTCTATGTATATACATTTTTACATAAATGGTAGCGTGTTATACGTACTTGTTCTGAATCATGCTTTTCTTCTCCAGTAATATATCTTGCACATTGTCGTGTATCAGTACATCGTGTATTAGTTTGCAATGGCTACCGTAACAAAATACCACAGACTGGGTGGCTTTAGCAACAGAAATGTATTGTCTCACAGTTCTACAAACTAGAAGCCTGAGATCAAGATGTCGGTAGGGTTTGTTCCTTCTGAAGGTGGAGAGGGAGAATCTGTTCTGTGCTTTTCCCCAGCTCCTGGTTGTTTGCTGGCAGTCTTTGGCATTCCTTGACTTGTAGATCTCTGCCTCCGTCTTCACAAGGCATTTTTGCTGTGTGTGTGTCTGTCTCCAAGTTTCCCCTTATAAGGACGTCAGTCATATTGGATTAGGGCCCAACCAAATGACCTCATTTTAACTTGATTTCCTCGGTAAAGTCTCTATCTCCAAATAAGGTCACATTCTGAGGTACTGAGTGTTAAGACTTCAACGTTTAAGTTTTAGAGGGGGGCACAGTTCAATCCATTAAAAAAAAGCATAGCCATTCTTTTAATGACTACATAGTGTTCCATTATGATGATGTGTCATTTATTTAAGTAGTATCCTGGATATTTTATTGTTTTCAATACAGTTTTTCTCCTAATATTAGCCTAAGTTGCATAAAATAGAACTATAGTATCTAAGACTTACTGAGGTCTTATTTAAGCAGTGATTACCCCTGTAAACTTCAAGTGCCTTGAAGGCAGTATTTATATATTAAGGGAGGAGGAGAGACTTTTCAAGTTCAAAAATAAAGAAATAAATACTTGATAACAGCCTAAGGATGTATGGAAAAGAATAAATGTCTCTGCACTGGAGGTCAGGGAGGGGGCTTGCCTTATCTAATATTAAACTTCCCATAAAGCTTCTGTAATCCATATCGTACAGTATTAGCACACACAAAAAAAGAGACAAATAGATCACTTAAAACTTCAAGTCCAGAAGGAGATCAAATTGTTTGAGGAAACATAATGTGGCAAAAGTGTTACTTTAATTCAGTGGGGAAGAAAAAGATATTTTATCCCATAAATGCTGCCAGCACTCTTTGCAGTCCCTCTTGGAGACCACAGTTTATCTCCTAGCTCATGCAATATAAAAGTAAATTTCAAGTACATTAAAGCTTTAAATACAGAAAGAAAAATCCTTGGTCTGAGGAAGATCTTTTCTAAACAACACAGGAAACCCAAAAGTGATAAGGGAAAGGTAGACCTATTTACTACATAAAAGTAACAGAAAACATAGTCAAAAGACAAACGATTCAGTAGATATAATTTGCAACATATATGACATAAAAGGATGCATACCCCTAATATACAAATACCTCCTACAACTCAATTTATAAGGAGACAACTCAGCAGAAAACCAGTCAAAGTATAGGAATATGCAATTCACAGGAAAGGATATCCGGATAGCGGGAACACGAAACTATGAAAATGTACGCAACCTCATAGTAGTCAGGAAAATGACAATAAAGAAACAAGACACCATTTTCCATTCATCAGATGGCCAATAATTACTAATAATAACTTCTGATGAGGGAAAAGATCACTCTCACACATTGCTGGCAGGAACATAAATTGCTGTGGTGTTTGAGGAAAGAAATGTGTTATCTATTAAAATTTTAAAGTGCACATACCTTTTGATCTGTTACTCCATTTCTGAGAGTCAATTCTACAGAGATAGAAGTACCCATATGACAGGCTATATATGTAGAGAACGTTTATTGCAACATTGTTGGTAGTGGTCAAAAAGTAGAAATAAAGCAAATATCCATCACTGGGGAAATTATTGAATAAATTACGGAATTATGATGGCTCTACAGAATGAATTAGTTTTCAATCTAGTTAGAATTGTACCGGCTTTCCTGAAGGGTTAACCATGACACCTTCTTGACAAACAAAACAAGTTTTAATAAAAATGTGAACCCATTTTAAAAATGAAAAAGACAACATCTTCTAGGATTACATGACCATGGGGGAGAAATGGAAGGATATATACCAAGTTAGTAGTTTTTGTTACCTTGGATGCTCAAAGGAGAGAGAGTGAAAGCAAAATAAGAGGGAGCAGAAAAGAATGTATCAAATTGTATAAAAAGTGAAAATTTGGGATACAAATATTGAGGACGTTTTTGTCTTTGAATGTTGTTTTAATATTATATTTTATTCTTTAAAGAAATACGGGTAGAGGGGAAGCCCTGACAAGCATAGTGTCTGCCATGTAGGCACTCAATACATAGCAGCTATTTATCATTAGACTGATAATACAGCACTACCCATCTTGATATGTTTAGATTGGCACCTGGCAACACTGAGCCTGTATTTTAAGGACAAATGTCATTACTATTACAAAACTAATTGTAAAATTTTGTCTATAACTAGCACTGGTGAAGGAGGACCAGCCAGTAATATGGTGTATACTGGCCTCGGGGTGGAAGGGTGGTGCTCAAGGCAATTCAGATTTTCCCTCTGGACAGGCTGTCCTAGGACCTTTTCCCTTCCCCCATTTTTGCGTATTCAGGTCTAGCCCAAAGGGCAAGGAGTTATGACTCTCCTCATCAGTCACTGAGCTAAACTGGAAATTGTGTGACAGTTTAGCAGCTGCAAATGTGCCTTCCTGCAGATGGGATCCTCGCCCTCAATCCTGGATAAAGTTCTGAGGCTCTCACTGCTGGAGCTTGTGAAGTAGGAACTTTGACCACATCCCCCTCAAGTTCCTATAATTAGCAGGCAACTTGTTAAACAGTATATGACTCATAAAAGCACTGCTACAAATTCATGCTGGGCTGTGTGTAAGAACAGGGCAAAGGGAAGCCTTTGGAAAGTATCGTAATTTTGAATCATCATCTTCCTTCCTCAGTTCCTAACTAGCTCACTAGTCACCCAGATATACAGTGAGCCCATTGAAAAGGAGCAATTAGTGGTTAATATATTGATATCACAGATACCTGAAAGTATTCACTGAGCTCTATTTTTTTAAAAATAATTCTCCCTCTATTATGGAAGCACTAGACTATGAGAGTCAGTTGATCTGCATTCTGCTGCTAGTTTTGCTGTTAACTAGCCGTGTCACTCCCAGTAAATCTGTAAACATTCTGTTTCCTCGTAAGTAAATTAAGAGGCTTAGCTAGATTATCTCTAAGGCCCCTCTAGCTCTAGATTTCATAATTTACTACCTTTATTTAAATAGCATCAAACTTGTAGCTTTTAATTATAAATGCTGGGTGCAGCCAACGACTGTAAGGTTTAAGTGTGCGTATATTTACAAAGCCTTACAGAGCAAGGCACTGTCTTTTTCAAGAGCCTATTCTGATGTGTCCTTTTCAGTGATATAAATGAAAGCGAGTCTGTGGGCCCACTGAATCCTACTGCCCTGATTATTGTGAAGCTCTTTCAGCTTTGTGATGAGCTTATCTTTGTGCCACTTTAGACAATGTTATATTGAAGATCTGATAATTCAAAGTTTTCTTTAATAGTCATTTTTTTAAATTCTCATAGACTCAATTATGTCATAATTATTATCTTAAAACCTAATCCCCTTGTTACGCAAAGCATGGTTCATGGACCACAAGCCTCAGCAACACTTGGGAGCTTGTTAGAAATGTGGAATCTCAGGCTCTGTCTCAGAACCCTTGAATCAGAATCTTCATTGTAACAAGGTCCTCAAGGAATTTGCATGCACATTAAAGCTTGGGAAGCACCCCCCGTGTCACACATACGCATACATCACATCTTATTCACTGCCAGAGAGAGAGAAAGATGTGAGACCAGCAGCTCTCAGATGAAGATTAGTTATAACCGCATGACCTTTACCTCAGTGACCTTTAATGTCCTCATCTGTATAAAATGGACTCGAAACAATATTACACAGTATTCTCGAGTGTCTAAGGCCACTTTGAAAAAGAAGACACCCAAGATTCTCTCACCTAAGATTTTTAAGAGCTTTCCGCTTACGCAAGAGTAGGGGTGTGATTTCCCAGGCAGAATGTCTAACAGAAGACAACATTGTGAAGAAGAAAAAAGTACAAGGGCTCCTGTGGACGCTAAGAGGGAGTAGCCAGAAAACCCAAAGCGAAGAAGAGGAAAAAAGTGAATAGGAAGCTGAGCAAGGGAAAAACTTAAAGGTAGAAGAGGGGCTAGCACTGTCAGGGACCATCAGGAAGCTGACTAAGCTTGGTGTGAACAGTATCCCTTGGAGTTTTAGTAAATAAGAGGTTCATGATGATGTCATCTAAGAATTTACAGTGGAACCAGAGCCAAGCACACTGACTGTGGTGAGTTGAGGATTAGGGAAGTGGAGGTGAGGAATAGAGAGGAAGACGTGGAAGGAGTCTGAGAAATGGAGCAATAGCTAGAGAGGAGTATAAGAATACACATAGCCAGCACCCCAGCAGTGGAATGGCTACGAGTCTGAATTCATTAACAAATGATCTACTAATTAAAACTCACAGTGTCATAGGAACTTACAGACTCACTGAATAATAGCCGAGATGTCTCTTTGCTCCTTAAAGAGATAATTGCATATGAAACTCATCTTTCAGTAGTGAGATACTCTTCAGTGCCATCTTTCTGTTTTCCGTATTTTTCTTAGTTTGAATTTTTTCTCTTATCATGAAGATAAAATGGTAATTTTACTTCTCCTGTAACTTATTTTAATGACTGGTACAAACTCCCTTGGCAGGTTTTCCGCTGTGTCCTGACAATATCACTGAGATTTGCGTTGACTGTCATTGAACTCAAACCAGTCACCAACTGTGTGGTTAGATAGCCCATAGGCATTCTACTTTATTTTCCCCTTTCAAGGAGATCTGGGCATGCGATCATAGGGGAAGAAGGAAGAAAGAAATTCAAGAAGCAGCAAAATGAAAGAACATTTGGCTTATGGAAGCGAGGTCTTTGTATTACAATAATAATGCCAATTATATATATATGTGTGTGTGTGTGTGTGTGTGTATATATATATATACACACACACACACACACACACACACATATATATATATCTCCTCCATGTACATACACGTAGAGCGAAAGAGAGCAAACTCTACTTTCCAGCAATGTAAAATTCTACTCAGATATTTACTTAAAGAGAAAAGTCAGTCTCTATATAATGAGTATTATTCATAGATTGCCACTCTTCAGAGCTCTTCATTCCACCATAATACCATCTTTCTTAGAGGGTTCACAAGACACTTCGTTATCTTCCAATATCTCCTGTCATTTTTATAAGCAAAATTATTCCGGCTGTATTCAAGGGACTGAATCAAACACTATGCCTGTCTCCTCCCAATTCTGCAGTGTTTTTATTCTGGAGTGCCTAAGGCAGCTATCAAAGAGAAGAGAAGTCACCTAAGGAGAGTTAGAGGGTATGCGTATCAGGGAGAAGTGCAAACCCCACCCCTTTGAGCTCAATTGATTTTTTTCTAATCTGTATTTATATGTGACTGTGATGTGTGCGCTGATTTTATGTGTGGATAAATATGAACCTCAGATCTGTTCTTTGTGATTAGAAAAATCTTCTTTTCTCCCTTCTTTTACACTCCATCCTTTCTCCTTCCCCTCCTTCCTCAACTGAAAGATTAAGTTATTAATAAGCAGATTGGGGTAATCATTTTGATATACTGTTGTTTGATTGATAGATTCATTCATTAATTCTTTTCTTAAATTAATTTTTATTAGAGTATAGTTGCTTTACAATGTTGTGTTAGTTTCTGCTGTACAGCAAAGTGAATCAGTATATGTACACATATATCCCCTCGTTTTTGGATTTTCTTCCCATTTAGGTCACCACAGAGCACTGAGTAGAGTTCCCTGTGCTATACATTCATTAATTCAATAAGCATTAATTGAGCACTGGCTGGGTGTTAAACCCTGTACTAACTGTTAGATTTAAGGATGAAAATGATAAAACCCTTGGCCTCAAGGAGCCCAGAGTATAGTTGGAGAGACAAATAGGCAAATCAGTCACAGTGCAACGTGTTCCGTCTTCAAAGGTTTATCCCAAAGCGTATATACTCTGAGCTGGAGATGTCTCTGATGCTGCCCTGAGAAGCCTAATAGTCAATTAGATTATGATGTTTGGGCTGAGAGGATGCTGGGAAAATCTGCTACTACCATAGAAATTACCCACAGATTTTTGGATATCTTCATTCAAAATAGTTCATGGTCCACATGAGCCACTGTCTTGCCTTTTTATAAGGAAGAATCTAAGTTCTGCATCATGAACTTCTTTGGGCCTTCCTGGCTTTCTCCCTGCCCTTTGCCTGCCAATATCCTAATCATCCTTGAGGGACCATCTCCCGCAGCTCCTCAACCACAGTTCTGGATCCTCCAACCAATTATGTTTCTCCCTTCTTCAAACCTCTAAAGCTCTTTATTTGTACTTTATTTGAACTAATTGTGTTTAGTTTCTGGAGAACATTCTCTATTGTTATCATTATCCTATTAACTCTTTGAGAATATATTTTTTCATCCCTATAGCCCCGTGCAGTATCTAGTGGAGTGCCTTAAATAAATGGGCAGTAAATAAATCCCAACAAATGTTAAGTTCAATTGCTCCAACTTGTGTATTTACTTTTACACTGGCATTCAGTGATAATAAATGTTGAAATAAACAAACACCAAGATCTAATTCTGTTTCTGCTTATTATTTATTTAAATAATAACATTTTAATCCAATTGAGTTATGTCCGTCAGTGATACTTTAGATCCACATTTGTTTTTGCATTGTTTTAAATGCCATCAAGTAATTCATATGAGTTTTTTAAAAATATTCTTTGAATGGATAAGTGAAAGTAAGCATCATCAGAATATGATGCCTATTTTTTTTAATTCAACAACTTCTTTGATGAAATATTTATTTGTGGACTTTTCCTCCTGTATTTCTTTTCTAGATGTGGTCTCACAAATCATTTCAGAAGTCATTCCATTTCAAGATGTTTGTCTTTTGTGCTTTTTTTGCTCCATAGAAAATCAAGTTTATTCCTTAAAAATGCAGCAAATGATTGAGCAAATTAGAGGAATTATCAACTCCAAATTTCTTTTTTCCTGCATCTAGTTTCAGTTCCTTAGCCAGAGTCATCTTTCAACATGAAGGCTGACCCTGTTCCCTCCATATCCATGTTTAAAACTCTTCTGTACCTTTAAGGTAAACTCCCACACTCTTGGAGTAGCATTCAAGGTCTTTCATGATCTAGTTTCTCCCAGGCCCCATTTCCTTGACTCCCCATGAGGGAGATATATAGCCAAAAAATCAAAGCTACCTAGACACTACTCACCTTATATCTCCATACTTCTGTCTGCTGGGAAGACCTTCCACCTAACCTCACCACCTCAGCCCAAATAATTCTTCAAAATAATCTCAAACTCCAGAATAGACTTCTGGTCCACAGGGGGTCCCAGATCTCTCAATCAGGAAGTCATTCAGGATAAGCATGCCCCCCAAAGCTGTTGTTTAAATATTTCAAAGTTAAATGGTTAATAATCATATTTACAGAAGAAGACATGGCAACAAAATGGTGGCATTTGTATAAAAAATACGAAAGGTATAAAAATGTTTAATCGTACAGCAAAATTGAGAGAATTTTACCGTGAGCATCTGTATAGCCACCACCTATATTTTGCAATTAACATTTTACTATTCTTGCTTTATAGCATATCCATCCATCTACCTGTCACGTGAGCGATTAACATGATGCAATTGTGACCTCCACGTACACTAACGGTCAACCTATCTGAGAGATCATGGAAAAGAAAGACTCCCAGACCAAATTAAAACAGTCAAATCACACAGTTTATTAAAATCAGTTAAGACACACAGTGAGAAACAAGGGGAAAAGGTATGGGTTAAGTTAACACACTCAGGGCTGATTATAAACAGGCTGGAGGGCCACATTACTTGAATTCTGGGATACATATTGCCTATATGTCCTGTCTCTACTGCATCAGGCTTCCGCACTAATGGTGTGCTTACAAGGACCCAAGCTGAGTTTCCAGCAAGGGAGCCAGCCGTGGGGTGGTGACTGGGTCAGTGACACACACTTTACCAGAGACAGAGACAAGAATGCATGGCCACAGCTATAGCTTGCCAGTTAGCCTGATAAATAGCTGTGTTGTTCTTAGGCAGAGGACTTAGGGGGCTAGGATGGGTGTCACCAGTGGGTGGCTGAATTAAGACCTCGTGAATAGTAAGTGCACAGGAATATTTATTGTATCCTGACTAGTTAGCGCCTCCTGTATATTTAGCGCCTCTTTTACATTTGATCTCATGTGTATTTAGTATATTATGAATCTTTAGTGCCCAGGTGCCTCATGCATATTAGGTATCTTTTGGTCCTTCCATTCCTCACTATCTGTGTTTAACACAAATGTGTCTACCTGTGTTAACTACTTATCTTACACTTAACACATTCTAAGAATTATGTCGATGTCTAACAAACTTTTCCTACTAGCTCATTACACCTAAAACATCTTAAAAGGTGTTGCCAGTGTTTTACAAATGTAAACTTATTCATCTAATATAATTGAATATTCACAAAAGCAAATACACATTATACTCAGATATGTAGTCTTTGTTTCTGTTACATGTGTCCTTTTGACCAGAAGTCCTTAGTTATTAAAAAAATAAAGGGCTATAATATTTGAACTGGATTTGATACTCCCTACCTAACCCTGATATTCCCTTCTCAGGACAGGAAGAGTGTTTTTCTAATTTTTTTTTGCTCAGTTAAGGTGTGATAATAACTCTCTAATTGGGCTAATTGTCCGTGGGCCAGACAATACACAAATATCTGTCCTTAGAAGTATAAGTATGTGGATGTACCAAAGGAATGCAACACTGCTTAAAAAACAATAGCAAGCATGTATTATTTCTTTATTCCCTGAATAAAGCCCTGAATGGCTCCCCCGGGATAAAAGTGGCTTATAACTTTGCAGTGGTGTGCTGGAACTGGCTCACGTAGGCTCCTAAGAGCCAACTGTATGCGTCTCTTTGCATTGAATTCCTCATTCAGTGACATCAAGTTGGTAACTTGAAATTGGTCACGGTGGGAGTATTTATACCACAGAAATAGTCAAAGGCTACAATTAGGGCAACCCGAACAGCCCCAAAGCCTGTTTGTTACTTAACATTTACCAGCATTCCACTGCTTCCATGGCCTTTCATGCTCTTACTTTATGTAACCCCCTCGGGCTTTGTCCCTCTTTACTGAACTCCACAGTCAAATGAAGTATCTTTTATTTCTTGTTTCTGCCCCTCCATGCACATAGCTCCTTCTCTTAGGAACTCCCTGGCCCTCCTCTCTCACCTTGCCTTGCTAGCACCTCATACAGACATTCCTGAATATCCCAAAGCGGTTCCTCTGCACCTTTAATGTGCTACCTCAACACATTTATCTTATCCTTTGTCGTATGGTATTTTAATTGTCTGTGGGTTTGTATTCCCCTCTAAGCTGTAAGCTTCTTCAGGTCTTTTCACTTTTGTTGTACTTGTATATATCTTCCACATAATAAATATTTACTTAAAGCCTGAGTGAATAAATAAATAAAAGGAGTCAGTGAATGGATATCCAATACTGGTTCATTTTGTATCAAAGTGGTAACATTTTATTTTATTTTTCTAAATTAATTTATTTTGGCTGCGCTGGCTCTTAGTTGAGGCAAGTGGGATCTTTAGTTGCGGTGTGTGGGATCTTTTTATTTTAGTTTCGGGAGGCGGACTTCTTAGTTGCGGCATGCGAACTCTTAGTTGCGGCACGCATGTGGGATCTAGTTCCCCAACCAGGGATCGAACCTGGGCCCCTTGCATTGGGAGCATGGAGTCTTACCCACTGGAGCACCAGGGAAGTACCGGTAACGTTTTATGTATTACCTTGCTTGGTGCTATGATCTGAATGTTTGTGTCCCTTCCAAATTCATATGTTGAAATCCTAATGTCTGGTGTGATTGCATTTACTTGGTGGGGCTTTTGGAAGGTCTTAAGCCATGAGGGTGGAGTCCTCATAAACGGAATTAAAGTCTTATAAAAGAGGTTCCAAAGAGATCCCTAAACCCCTTCCACCACGTGAGGCCATAGCAGGAAGGCACTACACGTGAGCATGCTGGTGCCTTGATCTTGGACTTTCCAACCTCCAGAGCAATGAGAAATAAATTTCTGATGTTTGTAAGCCACCCAGTCTGTGGCATTTTGTTAGAGCAGCCCAAACAGACTAAGACACGTGGGGAAAGGAATGCAAGGCCACTCCCTGGCCTGGCTCATTTAAGAAAATCCTAATGTAGACGAGACCAACATCTGGCTGGGCAGAAGTACCAGGAACCCAACACTAGTGTTTCTCCCCACCAGGTACCAGCTAGTACAGACTATAGTCATATTTAAATAATGGGAAATGATGAGATTAGAGGAGATCTCTAAGGCAATGGCTCTGATGACCATTAGAATCAACTGGGAAGCTTAAAAAGTGCCCAGGCTGCACCCCAGGCCAATGATACCAGACTCTTTGGAGGAAACCCACATATCAGGGTTTCTGAAAAGTTATTATTCCTAGTGATTCCAGTGCAGCCAAAGTTGAGTCCCAACTACGGTCTTCTGACTCTCGTATTCGCTCCTTTTGGCATAGGTGAGAATTAAGGGAAGAGTTTTAACAGCCAGCTTTTCTACACTCTTTCTGAGACACGGATACTGTTTCATTGGTAATTTGTGAATAGCTGCGGATGTTAGTAAAGCTTGGCTGCAAAAAATTTCTGCTCCCACGCATTCTGATCCCATTTTGACACCGCATAACTGTTGGCGAAGGCAATTTCAACAATGAAGAAGTGGGAGAAATGACTACATTTTATGTAAATATGTATGCATTTGAAATTTCAAGGACATATGTCGTAATACCGTTTAAGATTTTAAATGAAGACAATACTTAAGATTCCTCTATAATCAGATTTCTCAGCAGTAGAAAATATTGTCTTTTCTTTATAGCTATTAAACATATGGCTGAGAAAATGTTACTCGACAAGCCTTAAGATTTGAAATCTAACTTTATATTAATGCGTATACTTTATTGCACAATCATGTTTGCTTTCTAATTATATTTGAAGAGTAGCTGTCATTCGCTTTTTAAACTTAAAGGTACCGGCTGTGGGATGTCAATTATCTGATGCTCTGATGAGGCTTGATTATATGGTGATTGTTAACATACTAAAATAGTTATCTATTTCTTACGTACTAATATATTTAAAACAAAGAATAAAACTCAGAATGGCCTGAAATTCTTTCTAGTTAGTCTTTCTGGCTTTGGACAGAGGACAAACAATCCATTGCAGCTAGTTATCTACTTCCATCTTTAAAAGGCCTTACCCACGGGCTAGATGGTGTATACGTGAAAAATGTAAATGAAACTTTCAGATGACAGAAGTGTCCAGGAGAGGCCCACTCATGAGGGAGGGGGTGCTAATGTTTAAGAACTAAACTCAGCTAGGCATTCACCCTTCCTGTTACGCAGCTAGAGCAGTGGTTCTCAAAACTTGACGATGCCCCAGAATCCCCTGGAGGGCTTGTTCAAACACAGACTGCTGGACCCCACCCCCAGATCTTCTGATTCCTTTAGTCTGGAATTCACCCTGATAATTTGCATCTCTAACAAGTTCTCAGGTGGTGTTGCTGGTCCACGGACCACAATTTGAAAACCACTGCTCTGGAGAAGGGGAAAGCACCCTCCGCTTGCTAGATTTCCGTAAGTTTTGTTCCAGTTTCCCATGGACCTCCTGTGCTTGCTTCCTTCCTTCCTTCCATAATAATCATCATCATAGCAGCAGCTAGTAATTCTTGAGTACTAAGTGCTAATCACTGTACATACACCACAACAGTACCTTCGGGGAAGGTACTATTATCATCTCCATTTTGCAGGTGAGGAAACAAATAGGAAATTCGCCAAAGGTCCCAGAGCTGAGACTCAAGCCTATGTCTGGTTGACTCCAGAGCCCAGAATCTTAGTTTGTTCCGGATACGCTCATTTTGTGCTCTGATTTTCACAACCAAAGCATTCTAACGTGAGGCTGAGAGCAGCAGCTGGACGGGAGGGAACAGCCCAGTTGAGCAGGCACTGTGCTGGCAGGGTGGCAGTGAGGGGAGCTGAGCATCCTGACAAAAGGAGGAGACCCTGATTGTCTGCTATCCATCCCTCCTCCTGCCCAGCATCCATCTGAGAGGTAACAAGCAGCTCTGTCAAGAGCATCCAGAAGTTTCTGGGTGCCGGACAGCGTTTGGGCATCTGTTGCTGGGGATGAATCTGAGATGCTCGCAGTGCACATTCAGATACTATTTACAGTCTTCTAGGAAAAATATCAATGTCGTGTCAAGAGGTCCTTTATGATGTGAATCGGAAAAGGACTGCAGACTTTAAATTATATGTCAGTGATGGGTTTTTGTCCTTTATTGTTAAGTGACAGATATTTACATTAACATTTTATTGGTACTTTTCTTTAGGGAAATTTCTCTTTTTTTGATTTCACACATTATAGGATAATTACTCATTTACAACTTTTACCCATACATACAGAGCATCCGGTTATGAAAATGCCCTGAGATTTGAGACTTGCTATTTTGGCTTTAAGAACTCTGACCTAGCCCTTGAAACTGAAATAGATTTTTATGTATGTAGTCAGAACTGAACCCAAAGCACATCTTTTAAAACTCAGGAATTTCTATGCTGCAGTTTTCTAGCCGTAGGTAAGATTTTACTTTAAAATTTGAGGGATGAATTCAGTTTACATACAAAGGAATGTAGGAAGTTTTGCAAACCCGATCAAATCCTGTGTATACAGTGTGTGCATCTGTTGTCATTTGGAGTACAAGATCCTGTATACTGTTTTGTGGGTGCAGATTGGACATAACATCTCAGATCATGTAGAAGAGATGCTGTAGATATCCTATCCATATCCCCTTAGCTTTGGGGTGGTAGATGGACATATGGGCCAGGACAGAAGTGTCAGTAAGAGATAAGGAATGAGAGCAGGTCTGGGAAAACCTCAGCTTTCTCTCCCCTCGCTGGGATAATTTTGAAGCACGTTCCACAACTTCTCAGAGGGTCCTGGGAATGCTAAGCTCCAGTTGCCCACATCAGTTATCTGCTCAGTAAAGCATTCGCGATTGTTTCTCCCCCTTCCTGTTCCTGTCTCCCTTTCCTATTCCCCACAGTGTTTTCGAGGGTCACCTCCTAAACTACTTGTAGCCAAATCTTCTTTCATTTTAGCGGGAAGCCAGACTGAAACAGCATGATGGGCATGGAGATTGTTACTTTGGGGCTTGAGTGGACATGTTGGCAATATTACATATACCACGTATGTATATATAACCTGTGTAATGTTAGGATACACATTATTAGGATTATTTACTGACCAAGATTGCCAATCTGTATTGGAAATAGTTAAAATAAAAATAAAATAGTTAAGTTGGGCCAAATGCTTGAACATTCGATTGCATAATTAAACTAGTAAAGAGGAAAGGAAATTATTATCAGCTCTATCTTTAAAGGCAACTGAGGTCCAAGGAAGTCATGAAGAAAACTCTTTGTGTTGATAAACCAAAAGCCTGTTCTAGCAGACTTCTGTGTTTATTGTTCTGTTTCTGACCATTTTATTCCAAACAAATAGACTGGCTTGTAATTATACCCCACCCTAACCAAGCACAGGGCCCCCATTCTTTGAAACAGTAACTAATTCAGTTGCGAGGAGAATATGAAGAGGGAGGGTGCATTATAAAAGGGCTGCAGTGAAAAGGGTGACCATTTCCACTGTGGACTCCATGCCAGTGGAGAGTTAATGGCAGAGCATGGTGGGAGATCTGAGGCATCAGTTGGCTGTGTCTCCCGGGGATTCCTGAGGTTCAGATGCCACCCTGGAGAGTGGCGAATGTTCTTTCTCACCTTCCTTGAGTTATCGCTTAGATGATTCAAAGCCAGGGGCTGATGAGCTATTAGTGGGCTGCCTTGCTTGTTTTTGCCTGCTGAGCAATTTAGAGATTTCAGAATAATCTCGAACATAAGCTTTGGTGTAGTGTATGCTTTAAGCGAAGTACTGCACCTTTTTGTTGAAAATACTGTATAACCCCATACAAGCTCTTATTCAGAGGTAATGTTGTTGTCAAAGATTTATGAAGTCAACAAGCTATAATGATTTTTTAAAATATCTAGTGGAACTTGTGCTGTGAAAAGTCATAATTACAGAGGTATGAATTTATATACATGGTTTTGGATTTGCAATTTTCATTTTGATTGTTTTCAAATATCATGCATTTTAGCCTAAATTAGGAGAAATATGTCATTTAAAAAATAAGTTTATTTATTTATTTATTTTTGGCTCTGTTGGGTCTTCGTTGCCGCGTGCGGGCTTTCTCTAGTTGCGGCAAGCGGGGGCTAGGCGTGCGGGCTTCAGTAGTTGTGGCTTGCGAGCTCTAGAGTGCAGGCTCAGTAGTTGTGGCACACGGGCTTCGTTGCTCTGTGGCCTGTGGGATCTTCCCAGACCAGGGCTCAAACCCATGTCCCCTGCATTGGCCGGTGGATTCTTAACCACTGCGCCAGCAGGGAAGTCTGAGAAATATGTCTTTTGTGGCAATATATAATGTGCAGAGAAACATAAAAACTAGGTGATGTGTTTTCTGAAAGAGGGCATAGTCAGAGTATACCAGGCATAAGAACTTTGAATTCTATTTATTTTTTGTGGCTTCAGAAAAGATTGTTCTGGGAATAGAGAATTCCATTTGGGAAACCTAGCACATACATATTTCTCGCAGTAGCAGAGTTAAAATACTTCGAGGGTTCATTTGAAAAAGCCTACAGAATTTTTGCATGTTGGGAATAGCTTTATATTCTTACACATTGCACTCAGGATTTCTATTCAAAGCAAAAATAACTTTGCATAGACCTTGGTTATTCTTTTACATTCTAAAATAATATATTCCTTTAGGGTAGTTACTCTCAACTTGATTTTGTGATACTTCAGATCATCTTTAATTTACTCCAAAGATTTTTAGAAGAGTCAGAAAATCATTTACTTTAACTTAAAACATCAGTGAGTGAAATACAGATTTTTTTTAAAGAGGAGTAGATAAGGAGGGGTCCAAGAGGTTGTATTTAACTGCCCTCCCTCTTTGCATTTATGAAAATAATGTTTCTGCATCATTTTCTTATTTCACACAATTTGAGTAATTTATACCCTCCTCGTTTTCACGGACCTTCATGGTGCAAAAGAAGTTACCAGAGATTACTTTGAAATAGTATCTTTCTTTGGTGAGTTCATATATCATTTTATTTGTGAAAATCTAATTAGCATACCTTTTGTAAAGTCATCGACATACTTTTTTTGTTAAAGTTCACTAGTTGTGTATTCATGTGTGTGCATGTTGTCTTCTACATGCCAAATGGCTGCATGCCCTAGCCCTCCTGTTTAAACGTTAAATTATATAATAAATGTTATGTCACAAACATGAAGACATTTCATTCAAAAAAAATGATTTTCTAGTTTACCCATAAAAAAGTTGAACAAGAAAGAAGAATAGTAGAATGTATCAGTCCTTTTCATAATGCTACCATTAAACAAAAATACTTAAATTCCAAAATGACTTAAATGGGCCTGAGGTGAGGGATTAATAGCTCTGGAGTAATTTTTCCCTCTTTTCCTCCCCTGACTTTTCTTTTCTTTTCTTTTCTTTTCTTCTCTTCATGACAACATTTTCACTCCCAATAATTTAAGCATCCACTGCTTTTGGAGCTTGGGAGTTGGAGAGCGAGGGCCAGACGGAAAGGCAAAGCAGGAGGGGCGTTCAAGTATCAGGGTGACTCATAGAGTCACCTGGAGAGCTTGTCAAGTTGCAGATTCCTGGGTCCCACCCCAGAGATTCCGATGTAGCAGGTCTGCAGCAAGGCCTGAGTCTCCATTTCTAACAAGCTCCCGGGTGATAGTCAGGCCGCCCGTCCATGGACCATTGAGGAGCCCTGTTCCTGGAGACAAGACAGTGAGAAAGTGAGATCAGAGGCACCAAGATCAGGTGCTGTGAAAACACCGCTGGTTTCTCTCTCTCTCTCTGCCAATTCACTTGTCTGCATGATTTTGCATAAGTCCCTTAAATCTCAGTTACAACAACTGAAAAGTAAGAGAGTTACCCCACATCGGGTAGCTTTCAAACCATGCTTCAAGGCATTCTACAAGTACTACAGGGTGCCTAGGAGGCCAAAGGGGCAGATGGGACGAGGGGGTCATACGAGCTCTTTTCAAGGCTCCCAACCCCCCACTTGAACATTTTTATCTTTTATCTCTTTCATGTATTACACTTCTGAGTATGGTTTCATTAAAAAAAGATTTTATAACTTAACAAATTTGAAGGAAATGAAAAATCCCAAGTCTGAAAGTGACTCATTACTTTAAAAATGTATAGAACTGAAGAGTTTCGATTTAGTATACAGTTCCAGAAATTCTCTGCCTTCCACAGCATCCCCAGTGCGCTACAAGAGCAGGCAACGAATGCCTTCTTCCTGCTCACAAATGTATAACTTCATCTCATGCACCAGGAAGCCCCTCATCTGATGTGTTTTTAGCTAAACAGACTGCCGAAAGTAGAGGGCAACGTGAAGTATTTCTCTGCAGAATCACGTCTGATTCAGTAAAGATCCAGCATTCCCCAAATAGATACTAATTACCTTCTGTTACAGAATTTTTTTAGAACATAATTCTTAGTTATATCTCTAACTATTGTGTGATTTGACCATTTTGGAAGTAAAAAACTACCCTGTGGAATCCCATTCAAAGGAGTTTGCTCCAACTATTGCCACACTGATGGTTTGTCTAATTTATACACCAAGCTAATTTTTGCATGGTGGTAGCATTTCATTATAATCAGCCTTCATTTTTAATAAGACAATGTATATATCAAATTGTAGATTTCAGTCTTTTATGAATGGAAAGCTCTTTTCCCAGGGTTAGGTTATGTTACCCAGATTGTAATGTTCTTCTTTTTGTTATGTTCTTTAAATCCCCTTCACCTCATAACTACACCAATACATTTCTACTATCTTGGAAAAAATTAATTCCAGTTGTGTGATGGGAAATTTTTACTGTAAAAATATAACCTGCAGTGTAAATTTTTCTGTCAGATTATCAACTAGAACTGGTATGTTTTTTTCTGACTAGTAATTTGACTCATGTCCCTGATTTTTAACAGTGGGATGGAAAAATGAAGATCGATACCTTTCAGTATCCTTTCATTCATTCAGCAAATGTGTATTAGGAAGGTTCTACTTGTGAGGCACTGGAGGGCTGTTAGAGATACGAAGATAAGACCAGGTCCCTGCCTGCGGGCGCTTCCTAGTCTATGCCGTTGTTAGGGAACTCTTCTGTCAGTAGGTGAGATGTGACCCACATTGGCTCTGACAAGAGACGCGATGGCTGCACCAGCTAACTGAGAGGAGGCTAGAGGGACTGTCCTAGCTGTTGGCGCGGCAAGCCCCCAAGGAAAGGGACCAGCTATCCCAATGACAGTAGCCAAAAGGAAGTTGTAAACTTAGGTCTAGTAACTAAGATATGAATAACTAAAAGATGGGATCTGGTAGAAGGGGAAGAGTGTGTCAGCACCTTGGTTTGCGAAGGGAGGGCAAGGTAGGTTTTATCCAGAGAGAAGCAATTCCTAGGTAACAACTAGTGTCCGTTTCCTTAAGGAGAGAAAATTGGCAAAATATGGTCAGGTACCCAGGGTTCAAAGCCAAGTTCTAACTTCACCTCAAGGAGGGGTCCCTGAGGTAGAAACCACCACCAGAGCGGTCCAGCCTAAATGACTGAGGACCTAAGTGGTTGCTAAAGGGAGAGGCTGCAGCTCAAGGAAGTTCAGCTCAGACCCACTGGATACCGGGATTGAATTGATGTAACACAGGGAAGGCACCTGACAGGGCGTATGGCACGGCACTAGTAGGTGCTCAGTGAATGATTACTGACAGTGCTGCTGTCACTGCTGTTTTTGTTGTTATAAGACTTAGGGAAATAATCTAATACAAGAGATAATTGTCTCATGGGCCTAGAGCTTCTCATATTTGACTGACTGATTTTTATTCACCCAAGATTAGGCACAATCATTACTTCAGGAACAGCAGCTGTGAAGAATCCAGGACAGGCAAAGAACGATAACTTGCTGTATCTCGACTGCCACTGTCTTGCTGGATGACCTCTCTATACCCTGGTTTCCTTACGTGTACAATGAAATTATTGTACCAACTTCATAGGGTTGTTATGGGAATTAAGTGAATTAATATATTGGACTCATTTAGGCCAGTATCTGACACCTAGTGAGTGCTCGGGTTCATCTCAGACCCTGTCTGCTAGTGGGCACCCAGATACACTGTGGGGTGGGTTTTAGAAGTTCATTGATTTAGAGGTAGGAAGGGCTGATCTTTCAGCCTGCAGGTCTTTAGCATATGTGGCTGGTGAAGTCCAGAGCAGCCAGAGGCTAACAGAGCCCTGTCAGAAGCCATAAATGCCCATTCTCACAACTTCCACAGCACTTGTCATTTGTTTCCCCTAGAATACTTTTTCTAAGGCAAGGGAAAGAGTAATTACTGCAGATAGCACGCAGTGTTTTTTTCATCACACGTTTTCAAAAATCGTGATGAGGAAAATGTATCACTCCTGTGCAGAAACACCATAAGGAAAATGATTTGAGAAATCTAGTAGAAAGAAATATGGTTCTTAACCTGAAACAAGTATCAGAAGGTAGTCACAGAAAGCAGAAGGAATTACAGTAATCACGGTGAAATCGAGAGCTCACACCCGTTACCAGAATGGCAGTAGCAACATTCATCTCACACCCCTTTCATACTGGTCCTGAGTGAGCTTCAGCTGAACTGCCTGGCTGGTTAGAATTGCTGTGGGCATGAAAGGGAGTGGAGCTGTGGGCTCAAGACTCTTGGCCTGATGCTGGGTCTGACCATGGCCTTTGACTTTGGTCTTGGATTTGATTCCGTGGAACTACCATATTTTGCAAAATCCCTTGAAGATATATCCCTTTTTCCATTATACAGAGCAGGCGTCCTTAGAGCCCTGGGAAGATTTAGTGCTTTTCCATCCCAAGAGTAAGCCACAGCTAGATTTCTGGAGATGAAGAGACACCAGGCTCTGACCTTCCTTCTGGAGGCCCTTGTTTATTTACCCAGGAGTATACTAGGCTATTGACTTGGAATCAGTATTCAGTTTTCATGGTTTGGGTATATCAGGACTGCTCTTCCTTAACCTCGGTCCTCTGGGAACCCAAACCCTGCTTGTCTAGAATTTTAGAATCTACTTGACTCTTATGACCTTAACCAACTGACTTCTCTCAGTTTTCTTCTTGTGTAGACTTACAGGGGTCACTCAGGTTTCCCAGTTTCTTTTGAAACTTGACCTCTTTTCTGCTAAGTTTAAGTATATGCTTAATTTCTTTAGCCTAATCAAAATTTTAGTTCTGTTTCTGCCTTACTGCTTACATGGTTGGCGTAAAATACGCTTCGACAAGGTCACAAAGAAAATACTTGTTGGCTCACTGTTTATATTTGCATTCAAGATAGCATTTGAGACTATGCCACTCAAAGAATTTGGTGACAACTTTTTTCATCACTCCCATGTCTTATCAGTCATCAAGTCTTTCTACTTCGTAAAAATGTTTTTAGCTCTTTTCATATCTATATTAGTTAGGATGGGCTAACTGCTATGTCAAACATTCCTCCAGAGGTATGACTATAAAATGGCTTTAAAATATAGAAGTGTATTCCTTTCTCATGTAAGCAGTCCAGGGTGATTCCATGTTAGTCGGTGTTTAGATGTGTATGTGGGAAAGGAGGAGTGAGCCCCCCGGGCCAGCAAGGCTCTTCCATCTTCAATACCCACTTTCCAAGATTGCCCTTCTGAAGATACTCTGGAGCCAAAAGGGGACTGTCACAAGAGGTGGCCCACATCCCTCGCACTCACCTTCCACTGGCTAGAAGTTTGTCCCCTGGCCACAGGTAACAGCAGAGGGGCTGGGAAGTGAAGTCTAATTGGGTACCCACCAAGTAGGAGTGAGTGATTTGAGAGCAGTTAGCACCCACTGCCACATTATTCGTGCCCTCCCCGACCCCTGCATCGCTTCTCAACTAGGCAGCTGCACTGGCCTCTTATCTCTTACGTAGGTCCTTAGCCCCCTCTAAACTCTCTGCTACCCTTATGCCTGAGATATTGTTTTTAGATGTGACTAATTCTTCACAGCTTTAAGGATAAAAGGTCAAACTGCTTAGGTGAATGTGTGATGCCCCATCCGTGTGGTAGCCCCATCTCAGATGACCCTCTCATACAAACCCTGTACTCCAATCATAAGGGAATTACTTCTTTTTCTTATTTATGGTGATAACAGCAAACACTGATGTGGCATTGGACATAGTTCTGACCAGTATTGTATTAACTCATTCATTTCTCACAATAACCTTATGAGGTAAGCGATGATAGTCTTATCCCATTTCATAGAGAAAGAGACAGACACAGAGAAGTTAAGTAACTTGCCTGAGGTCCTGTGTTTAGTTAGCGGTACAGCTTGAGTATGACCCAAAGAGTGGCAATTCTGGGTTCTTAATCACTGTATTATACTGCTTCTCTCAAGGTTATTGTACATGCCATTCCCTCTTCCTTGAATGCTCTTCTTTCTTCTTCCAACTCCCACTGAAACTTCAAGAATCAACTGAAGCTTGCATCTCTTCTTTCAGGAAGCCATCTTTGACCTCACTCTGATTTAATTGCTACTCATCTATGTCTCCTAGTGTCCTGGGCATTTCTCTGTATCTTCCTGCTCTAGCAATGGTTTTACCACCTTTCAAGACGATCCTCAGGTGTTGTTCAGATTTGTATTCCCAATGTCCGTACAGTATCTAAACAGTTCTGTCCAGTAGAAATATAATGCAAGCCGCATGTGTTATCTTAAATTTTCTAGTAGCCACACTCTTTAAAAGAAAAAAGAAACAAGTGAATGTATTGTAATAATATCTTTTATTTAACCCAGTGTATTATTATATGCAATCAATGAAAAAGTATTAATGAAGTCTTTTGCACTGTCTTCCATTCCAAGTCTGTGAAATCTGGTATGTATTTTACAACTACATCTCATCTGAATTCAGACAGTATATTTTCATTGGAAATATTTGATCTGTATTTAGATTTCATAAAATTTACCGTCGAAAAAGCAGATTCGTGTACCCATGTTGTTCTAAACATAACTGAAATTTTTCAATAACCGAACAAAGTATCAGTTTTAAAATTTATATTTAAACTAAAATTTAAACATTCAGTCTCAGTCTCACCAGCTACGTCCAGCCAGTGGCTACTGTATTGGGCAGAGCAGCACAGCTCTAGAACATGGTGGGTTCTAAATCGATGCTTATTGACTACACTAATCAATGACAACGTAGAAAATTGTCAGTGGTTGTATCAAAATGGATAGATCCTCACCCGCTCCATACCCTAGCCTCCAGAGAGCCAAGTTTTGTATCACTAAACGATACTTCACTTATTTCTTTCTGGGCAGAAACAGTTTTAGAAATCAAAATCATTTTTCAGTTTTCCAGGATCAGCATTTTAGTCATGTTCTAATTTACAACAACAGCTCCTTTCTCTTGTTTCTTAATATGTAAACATTGTACAAATGATATTTTGTAGGTCATGTAATATTGCCCCAGGAGAGTTTCTTAAGTTGTATGGAATTATAAGAACTACTTGGTTTCCTTCTACTTTTCAGAGTGGAAAATCCTCAGAGCAGTTTTCGTCTGGAAGTGCTGCGTTTGGGTTATTTCACAATGCCCGAATCCTCAGTCAAATATAGGTTGGTGTATGAGCAGCAGTGTCTCTTGACTAATCAAGAGTGTCTCCTTTCCCTATGCTCAGTGTTAGAGAAATGGGGAAAGTCAGCTGGGTTTAGAGATTAGGTAAGAGACTCAGAGGCATACCTTTTGATAAGTCATAAATCATTTCCTGTTTATGAAAGCACACACTGACGGCCATAAAATCGCCAAATAAATGGTGTTTTACTTTTCCTTCAAAATCTCAGTGAGAAAAGGTACTTCTGGTTTTCCGAGTGAATAAAAATAATGAATCCTGATTACCAGGTATGTTTAACCTGATTTGCAAAGCAAGTGGAAAAGCGTCTAGTACGCAGTGATAAGCATCTTTTAGACATCAGAGGACATATTGACTTAAGGGTCCGTATCTTTTTTCTGTAACCAGTGTATATTGGGATGTAAGTCGTTATTACTCAATTTGAATTAGTCTTATTTGTATTCACTTATTTTAAAATGCCAGTTTGTGAATATGAAATTTGTAAATTTTCCATAGCAATCTAGTGTCTATTTTGGATATCCAGTTTGGGTGCAGAATGGCTACAGAAACTACAAACTGATCTCTATAGTCTGCCTCTGAGTAGCAGTTGCCCCAAAGTCAGGATTCTCGCATTACCCTCCCCCCCCCCCCACCAATAAGTTTCTTGTACTTCCTACTTTGTAATGCTCACATCACTGTTCAGTGCCTGACTTCTCCACTTAAATGTAACGACCACAAAGATAGGGATCACATCTGTTCTCTGTAGCATTATATCTCCAGTGCCTAGCACCATGTCTAGGACGTTAATAGACATTTAATCCCATTCTTCACCTCTTCGCACCGGGACAAAAGTCTTTGCAAGTGTTCTTCCACCATTTGCGTAGATTCAAGCCAAATACGGCTCATAATGATATACAGATGATTTCTCTGTTATCCCACTCAGAATTCCTCCTCCTCCTGCAATGCTTACCCTGACTGACAGTGGCCCTTACTACTTACAACGTTGGCCTTTTAGGGGGTGCACTTGTCACCATACTTTATGTGACAATTTTACGATGTTGAAGACTATTTCCTCTGATCATGCTGTGTTCTCAGATGGCAAACCTAGATTTATTTACGCTTGCGAACCGAGGCGGGAAGTTAACCTTGAAAATAAGTTAAAATTTGAAAGGTAGTAAATCACAGGGCTCTGATTTATAATTTATCTCAGTAAGGAATCTAGAGACCAGGTGTCAAAGAAGGGACATGGGCTACAAGTAGAAAAAGAAAAAACTGGGTTCTGCTCCGGCACTGAGGTTAACTTTGAGCAAGTTGCCTTACTTTTCTGGACCTTAATTTTCTTATCTGGAAAATAAAAGGATTAACTAGATCAGAGAAGGGAAAGAAGTTGATGCCTTTCACTTCTCCCTCATTTGCCCGTGAGAGACAACGCTAATCAATCAGTGCTGTATCCGAATATTACTCAAGACGATGCCTCATGCAGCTGTCAACCACTAACGTTAGCACATAGATGAAACCTCCACATGACCTTTCAGATACTCTCTCTCTTTAAAATTCTAACAGCTCTATTAAATAGATTTAAAATCAAGAGTACAATGATAACCATTCTTCACCATCAAAAGGCAGTTTGAAAAAACATAAAGAAAATGAACAAGCCTTCTCTTTTGCTTCTACTCCAAGTCACCATGAAGCGTTGTTTAGGTTGTAAAGCACACAGTTCACTGTGTGGATGGCGCATCTTTGGTTCGTTCAGTGCACAGACTGCACAGGTGATCGTGGCCATGTGCTTCCATAAATTTATTTCTAAATAGCTGTACCTCAGTTTTTTGGCTTCTAATCTGTTTAACTTCCTATATTATTTCTGGAAGATGTATGATATATGAAAAATATCACCATAGGGGACATTTTTGATATCGCATGCTGTTCATTAATTAGGACTTTATAATTTAAAAAATTAAACAGAAACATACGTACTAAGAACTCATAAGACATTAAGCTTTCCATATAAAACAATAACAACAAAAAAATGTAACTGCCAATGATTAGAAGGGAGCATGGTGGAATAGTCTTTTGATGCAAGCATACATTTATTTATACATTTATTTCATGAAGATTTTTGATGTTCCAGGCACTACGCTACACTAGAGATGCATCATAAATAAAGAAGACAGGTTTGATCTCTGTGTCCTTTGATCCGTAGTATAATGGAGGAGGAAGGAAATTAAACACACACCTACTATACGGTAAAAGCAGTGCTGTGCTAGTGCTGAGTACACATAAACATAACCCCATCCTGGTTTGGTGGGATGAGGAGGGCTTCTCCAAGGAAGTCTCACCTTGCCTGAGACCTGACGAGAAACAGGAGTTAGCCAGGTCCAGCTGGGGATTTGGAGGAGAATTCCCGGCCGAGGGAATAGTATGTATAAAGGCCTGGAATTGAGAAATTTCATGGCAATCCAAGGAACCAAAAGAAGCTTAGTAACCTGGAGACAGGACACTAATGAAGTTATCCAGGTGAGTGATGATGACGATCTAAACGAAGTTGTGGTGGTGGAGATGGAGAGCAGTAGGAAGGACCCAGATGTGATAGCTATCTAAAGGGTAGAGTCGATGCTATTACGATTGTTAGATCATGGTAGGTGAGTTGAAGGGAAGAGTTAAGTCAGACATCTAATTCGAACAATCAGGTAGATGGTGATACCTTTCTTCCAAACCCTTGGCAAAAGAAATGGAGTCTGTTTGAAGGAGATGGAGGGTGCTGACACAGGAGGGGTGGTATTGAGTTCAGCCTTGCAAGTGTTGAGTTTGAATTGCCCATGGAACATACAAGTGGATATGGCCAGGTGTGTGAGCTATACCTATGGAAAAAGTTCTGAGCTAGAGCTATTTAATTGGATTTTGTCAGTATGTAGGGATTAAAACCTTGCAAGCGTTTGAAATGGTTTAGGGAAAAGTTTGTAGATAAAGAAGAAGAGAAGGCCCAGGAGTAAACCCAGAAAAACACCAGCATTTCAGGGATAAGCAGAGAAAAATAAACTTGCAGCAGAGACAGGGAAATTAGCAATTCAGTAGGTAGGAGACAAACCAGGTGCGTGTGATGTCACAGAATCCAAGGGAAGAGAGGCTTTCAAAAAAAGAGTAGCATTCAGGTTTGTCAAGTACTGTGAAAGAGATGTAAAAGATAAGACCAAAAAATATTCCATTAATTTAGCAACACGGTGGGTACTGATAACCTTGATGTGAGTAACTTCACTGTTGATTTTGAAGAACCCAGTGATTACTCAGTGGTAAATAGAGAACCAAGATTACAGTGGGTTGAGACATGATTGGGAACTGAGAAAATCAAGGAGCAAAGGTAAGGCAAGTCTTTCAAGACTTGTAGCTGTGATGGGAAAAGAGAAAGACCATAGTTACAGAAGATGGATGTAGGGACAGGAAGAAGAGCATGGTCTTAAGACAGGAGGGGCTTGAGCATCTGTAAATGCCAGTGGGAAGGAGACAGTAGAGAGGGAGAGGTTGAGGATGCAGAAGAAATGAGGGATAACCAATAACCTCAGGTAGGAATGAAGGCACATCTTCTATTGTAGTTGCAGGGGAGGAGGGAAGAATAGGTGTAGTTGCTGGTACTTTTGTTAGGTGAAAGCTTAAGATAGCGTCCTTCTATTGAATTTGTTTCTCAATGAAGCGGAAACAGTAGTTAAATGCGGGGTGATGGGGGTAGAGTCTGAGATTCAAGGAGAGTGGCAATTTGAAATGGCTGCTCTGGGATATTAGAGAAAGTGTTGGCTACAGAATCAGTGAGCAATGAAATTCTTTTTGTTTGCAGGTTTAAGTCCATTTCATTGCTTCTAAGTTTATGAAAACTGTTTCAGAATCTTCCCTGCACTTACTTCCATTTCTTTTCCTTCTTTTTTTCTCACCTCCCCAATTTAAACCTTCCCGAATTTTTTAAAAATTAAATATACACCAATGTCCATGAAATCTGATAAAAGATACTGCAAAATAAATTTTGATTTCTGGTTTGTTGGCTTGTTTGTTATTATAAATCCTAGGCCCCAAAGCTACCTTGCATATAAGATGAGGGGTTCTGGTAGAGAAGAGGAGTTTTTAATTATGTCATTAATTTAGGACCATGTGGCTAGTCCAAACAGGTAAATAGGCCAAAAGTCTACCTTGAGATTTTAACTCCCAGGATAGGTTTTCTGCCTAATCAAAAGAGCCCAGTAATTACTCAATCTCCTCTTAAATGGTGTCGTTTTCTGTGCAGTTTTACCCTTGAGCTGATTTTCTAAGTGTTAAATTTAAAAAGATTCTCTCAGGTTTGTTCGTCATGTCCTAGAATCTCTGCTGCGTTAAGAGTTGTCCAGCTTTCACGGTGCTTTGTATTCAGAGTACCTGATCTAAACCGTGATATTATTCCTTTAAAAGAGAAAAACCTTAGCCCGGGCCGGGACCGTGTCTGTCAAGTTCATCTTGGGGCTGGGCACCCGGCGAGTGTTCAGTGTTTGTTTGTAGAATGAAAGAATGGATGGATGGAGAATGGCAAATGGTAATCCTACCGTCATACCAGGGGAAGTGAGGAGAACTGCTGTGACTTGGAAAACTGGAGGAAAAAAATGGTTAAGACAATCATACAGTAAACTGGACCGCTAGCAAGAGAAACTGGTGCTCCATTATTTAGTTACATACCAAGGTTCCCTACCGTCTATGACATACCAAGGTGACCAACTCCTTAACCCTCATTATCAACCTTCTTTGATATTCTGCAGTTACTTGACTTCTTACATAACTGATCCATTCATTAATTTATCCAGTGGTTTATTTGATAGCTCTCTCTCGAAAACAAAAGCCGCTGCATGGCAACTCGCATCCTGGAAGCTGGAGATACAGCAGTGAGCAAGGCAGACATGGTTCTTGCCCTCAGGAGCAACCAGACTAGCGGGAGGTTTCCACTGCACTGTCTTCTCTCTGCTTTTCTTCAGAAGGAACAGGCTGATGTGTATAATTTGCCACATCTCTTTGAAGTTCTATGATTAGGGACTTTGAATTTAAACCAATTCTTTTTTTTTTTTTTAGTTATTTCTGAGATATACATTTAAAGTAATAACTAGAATTATGACTTATAACATTATACCAGAACATATAAGATTTTTAGAAATTTCATGTGATGTCTGAAACATTTATATTAACATATTTCCATACAAATAACCCAAAGAAAGTTTAGTATTAGTTGTTTTTCTTTGTTTGTTTTCTTATGCTGCAGGTTCTTATTAGTCATCAGTTTTATACACATCAGTCTATACATGTCAATCCCAATCGCCCAATTCAGCACACCACCATCCCCACCCCACTGCGGTTTTCCCCCCTTGGTGTCCATACATCCTCTACATCTGTGTCTCAACTTCTACCCTGCAAACCAGTTCATCTGTACCATTTTTGTAGGTTCCACATACATACGTTAATATACGATATTTGTTTTTCTCTTTCTGACTTACTTCACTCTGTATGACAGTCTCTAGATCCATCCACGTCTCAACAAATGACTCAGTTTCGTTCCTTTTTATGGCTGAGTAATATTCCATTGTATATGTGTACCACAACTTCTTTATCCATTCGTCTGTCGATGGGCATTTAGGTTGCTTCCGTGACCTGGCTATTGTAAATAGTGCTGCAGTGAACATTGGGGTGCATGTGTCTTTTTGAATTATGGTTTTCTCTATGTATATGCCCAGTAGTGGGATTGCTGGGTCATATGGTAATTCTATTTTTAGATTTTTAAGGAACCTCCATACTGTTCTCCATAGTGGCTGTACCAATTTACATTCCCACCAACAGTGCCAGAGGGTTCCCTTTTCTCCACACCCTGTCCAGCATTTGTTGTTTGTAGATTTTCTGATGATGCCCATTCTGACTGGTGTGAGGTGATACCTCATTGTAGTTTTGATTTGCATTTCTCTAATAATTAGTGATGTTGAGTAACTTTTCATGTGCCTCTTGGCCATCTGTATGTCTTCTTTGCAGAAATCTCTATTTAGGTCTTCTGCCCATTTTTGGATTGGGTTGTTTGTTTCTTTAATATTGAGCTGCATGAGCTGTTTATATATTTTGGAGATTAATCCTTTGTCCGTTGATTCGTTTGTGAATATTTTCTCCCATTCTGAGCGTTGTCTTTTTGTCTTGTTTATGGTTTCCTTTGCTGTGCAAAAGCTTTAAAGTTTCATTAGGTCCCATTTGTTTATTTTTGTTTTTATTTCCATTACTCTAGGAGGTGGATCAAAAAATACGTTGCTGTGATTTATGTCAAAGAGTGTTCTGCCTATGTTTTCCTCTAAGAGTTTTATAGTGTCCAGTCTTACTTTTAGGTCTTCAATCCATTTTGAGTTTATTTTTGTGTATGGTGTTAGGGAGTGTTCTAATTTTATTCTTTTTCACGTAGCTGTCCAGTTTTCCCAGCACCACTTACTGAAGAGACTGTCTTTTCTCCATTGTATATCTTTGCCTCCCCGTGCACCTATGGTAAACCAATTCTTGATCCATGACTTATGAACCAAAATCCTGAATTTTGTCGTTCATGCTCTTGGTTTTCTTTTTTTTCTTCTTCTTCTTCTTCTTTTTTTTTTTTTTTAACCTCCCTGTTCTCCTTAGATATGCATAGAAATGTCTTGGGAGAAACTTTTGATTGACATGGGAGCCCCTCAAAGCCATTTTTGTAGACGTAGACTTGGTGCTTATTAAATGTCAAGTATGAAATATGTACGGAATGAATTATTTCTCCATGAAGGAGAAATCAAAGTAAATTTCAAGAAAGTGAATTCTCGCCAGTTTGCATTGCTGACAAATGCAGAAACGCTGATGTTCATTTGCTAAGAGGAACATGGCAGACGATACACAATAGATGTTGTAGCAACATTCACTTATATTCCTTTTTTAAAAAAAATAAAAGATCTTTCAAGAAGCTATTCTAGGATCTTTCTCTTGGCAGTGTCCTAGTTCTTATCTCTGCTACACACAGGCTCACAAAATGTTTTCTTTGAAGGGCATTTTGTTATCGGCCCTCTTTTTATTTTCCTTCCCATAGAAAACAGAGCTGAAGGTATTCACTCCACATGGTGAGGAGGCACCTGAGTGCACACACAGTGGCCCGAACCTCTTGCCTTTCTCTGACTGTCCTTCCCTCAATGGGAGAAACAGCCACAGGGATCAATTTACCACCCTCAGTGAACCCCAGGCAGGAAGGAAACATCCTGTCCCAGACCTTTTGTTGCTTGGAGAGAATGAGTAGGAAGAAAGGCTGCCTCAGCTGATAGTGAAAAAGCGTAAGGACTTAGGACATTTTTCCCACTTTACTGATGGCTGTAAAGTTACCCATCCTGCTTTGCCCAGGACAGTCCCAGTTTATGCCTGTTATCCTCATGTCATTATTAATAGCACCCCCATATACTCTCAAAAGTATTCTCGTTTGGACAATAAACTGTAGAGTCACCCTGTTACATGGACACACAAGTAGAAAACCTTGACCTCCAGAGATGGTCAGTGCTTGCATGTCTGTGTCTCCTGATGTTGGAACTTGGTACTATTAGGAAATGAAATTATGCATGAGACATACGCAGAGTAGGTGAATGCAGCCAGATGATTAAAAAATTCAGCTCAATTTATTGAGTGCCTAGTATGTGCTAAGCACTCTGCCAGGTGCTGACAGCACAGAGGTAAGCTCGCTTCTCCAGAGCTCACCTCACATGGGCGAGCCAGGCCTGCAAGCTCACCGTCTTTCCTTAGTGTCTCTTCACTCCTCCCCATGACTTGAATATGAAAGAAGTTTGTGATATTCTTTTTTTTTGGAGGTTTAATGTCAGTGTATCATGTTTAATTAATAGAATATCACGTTATGAAACTGTTGACTCATATCTTTTCCCTAGGCATCAAATATGTTGTCAGTGTAAATTTGACATCCAGATATGAGGAACAAAAGAGATAAGGAAAATAATGGTGAGATTATTGTAAAGAATGATGACATAATGTGTGGCTATTTTAATGTGTTGCCACAACCTAAAGTATCTTGTATTTTCTTTACAAATAAGACATTAATCCAGAGATACAAATCCCTCTGCCTGCCTCACTTCCTCCTGCCCTTTTATGGGAGATCACATGGCTGTGACAAAGAGCCATGTTGAGAAAACCATAGAGTTTTATTGTTTGTAGATTTTTAAGGCTACAAACTTCCTTTGACTAAAGGAAGACACTGCCAGTACTAGAAACAAATAGAGAAGCTGGCTCTGAGGGTCAGAGTTCAATTCACAAAAAAAGAAGCTACTCTAGGTATGATAATCAGAGAATGGCTTAGTACAGAGGATTAGATGCATACTAAATCTTTGGAGAGGCTGAAGGAGCAGATTTTAGCCTTGGCTTCCAGCACAGAACTCTAAAGTCAGATAGAACTCATCCCCTAGGGAACTACCATCTCTGAAGTAGCACTGAAGCAATGAATTCAAGAACATACTCTGTAACTGTGAACTAAGATTCAGGAAGTTGAGATCTAGAAGCTACCACTTTTGTAGCTCCTGTTAGCAACTGCCTTTCTTCAACCCGGAAGCTGGAGAATACACTTTGGAAATATGATATGGGAAATCTCATGGTTTTATGACGAAACTAGCCGACAGAAACAGCCAAAAGGGGCAGAGAGATGGCCAAGACCCTACTTCCACCTTCTAAATCACTCACAGATACATCTGTTGATGTAAGGTTGCCAGATTTAGCAAACAAAAACAATGCATTCAACATACTTACACTAAGAAAAAAATCCATTGTTTAGCTGAAATTTGCATTTAACTGGGCACGCTGTATTTTATCTGACAACCCTAACTTATTAAAACCTAATTCGGGCTTCCCTGGTGGCGCAGTGGTTGAGAGTCCGCCTGCCGATTCAGGGGACGCGGGATCGTGCCCAAGTCCGGGAAGACCCCACATGCCGCGGAGCGGCTGGGCCCGTGAGCCATGACCGCTGAGCCTGCGCGTCTGGAGCCTGTGCTCCGCAACAGGAGAGGCCACAACAGTGAGAGGCCTGCGTACCGCAAAAAAAAAAAAAAAAAACCTAATTCATGTCCAGAACCCTAGCTGCGTGGAAGTCTGGCAAATGCAGTTTTTAATTTCCAACCCGCTCAGTTGGATGGAGGGTAGTGTAGAGGTTTGAGTGAGCCAATCCGTAGTATTAACCAATGTATTGTGGATTTCCTAGCAAGAACGGCTGAAGCCTTTCCGCCCCCAGACACTTTTGCTACCATCTGAATATTTCACTTTGTATTCTTATACTCTCTGAAATTCTACCAATTTGAGATTCATTTGGTTTAACTCAGCTTCCTTTTTTTTTTTTTTTTTTTTTTTTTGCTGCAAAAAGCTTTATTGTTTCCATTTGGTCCAAGGCTTGGGAGAGAGCTCCAGGGTGGTTAAAAAGTTGCCTAGTGGCTGCAGAGCGGGGCTTCAGGCTGAAGCCCTGACGCCACAGGGGCTGCTCAAAGGCCACTGGGCTCCGGAGGCTCCTACTCGTGCTGGAGGCCGAGCCTTTCGACGAGGGACTCGCCCAGCCCCCCCTGGGGACCAGCCGGCCTGTGGAGGTTGGTCAGGTGGTCGAGCATCTTCTGGATGAGTTTCACCTGCTCATCTAGGAGGTGGCTCTCTGGGAAGTCACAGAAGGGGCGGTGTGCACGGGCAGAGCCCAGGGCGTGCAGGTCCACAAGGGCCTGGTTCAGGTTCTCCTCCGTGAGCACGACGGCTTCCACAGTGTCCTGGGTTTCACCCCACTCATCCTGAGACGCTTCTGCATGTCCTGGAAGAGGGCGCGGCTGCTGCGCTGTTTTTGCATTTTCAAGAGGTGCTAGGCGCCCTCACGCTTCCCCTTGGGCACTTCGCGGAAAAAGTGGCCCAGGCCCTCCAGAGCCGCGTCATGGCGGTGGAAATAGGAGCCCAGAGAGAGGTAGGTGCGGGAGGCCGGCAGATGCATGTTGACCAGGCGGTTGACGGCGGCCTCCACCTCTGCGGAATCATTCTGACGAATCTGGGAGCTCGTGGTGGATCGGTCATACGGAGTTAAGCTCAAAATATGGTGTTGGCGGTCCCAGTGACCAAGCATAGCTGACTGGCTAATTGCGAAGGTCGCAACTGGAAAAAAGGTTGGAGGGTGGTCGGAGGCTGGAGCAAAGGGCATCCCTGGGTCTGTTCTGTTCAAACACTGTTGAAGCAAGAGACAGATCGGGGACCGCCGAGCGCACTGCCAGCTTCAGCTTCCTCTTTTTAAAAGGTAAAAATCTCCCAGAACGTGAAAGTGGTCGGACTATGCTCTGGGAGTGCAGTTTTTAACAGGTAGGAAAGAAGGATTATTAGGGACCTGAGGAAATATGGGGGGTAGAGATGACCAGGCACCAGGAGGTAGAATGACAGGTACATGCCCATTTCGTTCATGCCCATCTCAGGTGTCTTTTGCTTACTGTTTTGCATTGGGCGGAGTCAGGATTCAAAGAGAGATATTTTCTTTTCATACTTGATTCCCTTTTGTACCCCAAAAGATGTATGCTTCTCAAATCACAGAACCCAAAGTAGTGCTATCAGAATGACTTAGATCATCCATGTTTGAGATCAAATAGCCGTGACTGTCCTGGTGTCAAACATATATAGCTGTTGCTTCTGTGGAAATTTGAATTTTGCGCTCTGAGCCATTGACTTGCAAATGACTTTTGGTTACAGAACTCTTTGTAAGTTGGGGACTGCTTTTACTTATTTCATGAGTAAAGATGTCAAAAGGAAGAATGCCAGATTTGCACCATGCTCATTAACTATTTTGTGAAAAGAAATGTCAGCCTAGAGAAATAAATGAAAAGAAATACTGCCTCTCTGAGAAGTCAAAACTGATGAAAAACAATCACGCAGGCACAACGCCACTCTTCAGAAACACGGAAACTCTTTTTTGTTCCCAATTTTGCCTAGGATTTTCTCTTCTGCATTTAAAAGAGTTTCAAGGCTACTGATTATAACAGAAAATCAGTGGTAATTGGTAATTGGAAGCAGTGGGATGTTTGGAGAAGTAATAGAGGTAGCTGCTCTCCAAGTTATCCTGTAGGACTTTCCATGGCAATGAAATCAGGCATGGAAGCTTGACTGACTGAGTGCAAGCAAACAGTCCTACAGAGAATGGTGCTGTCGCTTCAGTCCTTTTATCTCTGGTGGTGAGTGGGAAGTAGGGGAATTCTTTGGCAGAAAATTTTATCCAGGGGTTGACAAGGGTTATTTGGCTAAAAGAGGTTATTGTTATAGTGAAATCAAACTTCCCATGAATTGTTTGCTATTAAAGCAAATTGAAAATAGGCCTTGCATCTTCAATAAGGGAGGTGAAACTTGTAGATTAATTTGTGAGCTTTCTTTTTTTGGACTAGAGAGATGTATAAGTTGCTTTTATTTCGAAGGTACAGTCGCCATTTTCTCTTCAAAAATGTATGTTATTTTTGCTAGTATCTTACTCTTGTCTCTGAAAACATTATTACACTTAAAAGCATGATAACTATTTGACAAGAATTTGTCATCATCCTTAAATTAAAGACCCTCAAATTATGTTTACTAATTATAATTTAATTCCATACATTTAGTGATACTTTAAAACACATGAGTTATTTTGTAACTCCCAGTATCACAAAGATAAATTTGATTCCATAGACAAAGTGTTGTTCCCAAAGGAATATTTCACTTAGGCAAAGAGGGGAGCACAGAAGAAACTTAGTGAAACCCTCAGCGCTCTGTATAACTCAGGCATTATATGGCATTTTTTTTCCTGTGAATATCATGATATGTTGAAAAGAGAAGGTAATGAACATATGGTGTTTAAAAGGCCCAAATCCTCTTCTGAGTGCCTGCAACCTATTATTTAACTGTGATCTTAGATCTGAAATCTGATCTTTTGAAAGTTTTGTTTTGCCCTGCGTGTTAAAAAAATATGATTTCCATATCATGTTATATGATTGGCTGTCAGAATATAAACCAGTAGCCCAGTAAAAAAATCATTTCATATCATTTGGTAAATACCACGATTGAGGGTACTTATGATTGTGGATCTGGGTAGGCCAGATATTTGGGGGTTTGGGAAATTCCAAAGCTTAAAATCATTTTGATTTTATAGCGAAGAGTAATCTCAGTTAGTTTTGAGGTTTCAAAAATGGACTGCTCAAGGAATATTTTCTTGCTTTCTCAGGCTCCACACAGTTTTCCAGAAGCAAGCATTCATCCATTCAGGGAGCTATAACCTGTAGTTTCCACTTTTCAGGCGATTGCCCTTAAAACCATGAGAACAGGCCCTAGGATTTATGGAGATCCGCTTCTCAAGGCAAGCAGGTCCTTCCAGCTTTCACCTGTCAGTTTGTCGTGTTCGCCTCTGTATCCGAGGAGTTTCTTGCAGCCTCTGAAGTCTAAGGTGCGGGATGAACGGAGGAGGGTACATAAATCTAACTCCTATTCATGGACTAGTCTCTCCAATAGAGAGGCTGTTTTATCTTTCTTTTTTTTTTTTTTTTAGTCTTCCCTAATCAAGCCATTAGCATGAAACAAGGACATGTAATCTTACCAGAGGAAAATTGGGGTCGTGCCATAGGCTAGCTGAATGAGCACTCTGTGGCATGATGATGTATGGCCACTGCGCAACAACTCCTTTACCACATCAAATCTGCCCTTTAATTACATTTTAAATCTCATTTGAAGAGATTTTTATCATCATGGAAATTGCTCTGTAAATGTGCCCATGATGAGACCCAATAAAAGTTTGCTGAGAGGAATCGAAGACAGAGGTGACGAATCAGCAGCTAAAACGTTATCATCAGACAGAGTTTTCCTGGCTTTAGGTAAAACAGTCCTGTGCAGTCGCAGAAAATCTTCTTTGACTCAGAGGTGTTATTTCCCCCAGATGATTACAGGGAGATTTGCCTGTAGCGCTATCACTTCTTCGAGGAGCTGAAGGCAGAGTTCTGCTTTCCGGCTCAGCGGGCCTTTGTTTCCCAGCCTCAGAGCCATCACTTGAATTTATAGTTGCCAAGATGAATAATACAATATTTGCCTCATGTTCCTGACTTCATGTATGTAGGCAGAGCAGGCCTGAGGTTCTTTAAAGGAACGATGGCTTTCCTTGCATGAAATAAAGAACACGTCTGCTTTCTTTTCAGGGTCATTTAAAAACATCTATACTGCTGGGTTATGGAAGGCATGTGAGGAAGATTCTTAGGTAAAGCGTGAAATCAAAATGTTCCTTCTCTCCAACAGGGATTGTCTCGTATCATTTTGTAGCACAACCGATTTGGTTTCCTTTTAAGCATATTCTTAATTATCTCTTGTTTCAATCTTGAACTGGTTCACTGAGGTACAGAGATCCTAGAGCCATAGCTACGCTTTCCCAGAGGTACCAACTTCCATGTCTTTCCCCAGGCCCCTGGCTGAATGCCCCACCCCTCTTTTCCATCATGTTCCCCACCAGCCCCTCTTTTATTTGATATTTATTTCCCAAGCGGATGGCAGGGCAAAATGGGAAAGGGCCAGATTACTTGAATGTGGTTAGAGTGACAGGAATTTCCTTCTAGCCCTCAAGGGCTGCCTTTTGGTGTGCCCCCTTCCCCAAATCTAGTCATTTTGTGCCTGGGATCACTATGACTAATTCCAAGATGCATAAGTAAGCAAAAATCACATTTTAGTGACTTTTTAAAAAATAAATTTATTTATTTGTTGATTTTTGGGAGCGTTCAGTCTTCGTTGCTGCGCGCGGGCTTTCTCTAGCTGCGGCGAGCAGGGCTACTCTTCGTTGTGGTGTGCGGGCTTCTCATTGTGGTGGCTTCTCTCATTGCAGAGCACGGGTTCTAGAGCACAGGCTCAGTAGTTGTGGCACACGGGTTTAGTTGCTCCGCGGCATGTGGGATCTTCCCGGACCAGGACTCGAACCCGTGTCCCCTGCATTGGCAGGCGGATTCTTAACCACTGGGCCACCAGGGAAGCCCTTTAGTGACATTTTTGATGTGTTCTTTTTCCTGAGAGTTTTCTATTAAAATGGTACTTGAAAGATTTGTTGTCTTCATTAATTCATTGTATTTCTTGGAAGTGGAGGTAGGCTACTGCTCTCCAGTCCCTCTTAGTGGGTCTCAGAAGACCATGAAATTATAGGTCATACTTTATGTTTATGAATATTTGTGCAGGTTTCTCAGGAGAGGATCCATCGTTTTCACAGAGGCATTCATGACCTCCAGGAGATTAAGGACCATTATGCTAGACCAGTGGTTAATTCTCAAAGGGTGATCCCTAGAGTAGAAGTGTCAGTATCACCAGGGAAATTGTTAGAATGCAACTTCTTGAACGCCCCTCCAGACCTACAGAATCATGAACTGCAGGGTTGGGACCCAGTAGCCTGTGTTTTTCTGTTTGTTTGTTTTTTTAATTTAATTTAATTTATTTATTTTTACAGCAGGTTCTTACTCGTCATCCATTTTATACACATCAGTGTATACATGTCAATCCCAATTGCCCAATTCATCACACCACCACCACCACCACCACCCTGCCGCTATCCCCCTTGGTGTCCATGTTTGTTCTCTACATCTGTATCTCAATTTCTGCCCTGCAAACCGGTTCATCTGCACCATTTTTCTAGGTTCCACATATATGCGTTAATATACGACATTGGTTTTTCTCTTTCTGACTTACTTCACTCTGTATGACAGTCTCTAGATCCATCCACATCTCAACAAGTGACCCAATTTCGTTCCTTGCTATGGCTGAGTAATATTCCATTGTATATATGTGCCACATCTTCTTTATCCATTCATCTGTCGATGGGCATTTAGGTTGCTTGCATGACCTGGCTATTGTAAATAGTGCTGCAGTGAACATTGGGGTGCGTGTGTCTTTTTGAATTATGGTTTTCTCTAGGTATATGCCCAGTAGTGGGATTCTTGGATCATATGGTAATTCTATTTTTAGTTTTTAAAGGAACCTCCATACTGTTTTCCATAGTGGCTGTATCAATTTACGTTCCCACCAGCAGTGCAAGAGTGTTCCCTTTTCTCCACACCCTCTTCAGCATTTGTTGTTTGTAGATTTTCTGATGATCCCTGTTCTAACTGGTGTGAGGTGATATCTCACTGTAGTTTTGATTTTCATTTCTCTAATAATTAGTGATGTTGAGCAGATTTTCATGTGCTTCTTGGCCATCTGTATATCTTCTTTGGGGAAATGTCTGTTTAGGTCTTCTGACCATTTTTGGATTGGGTTTTGTTTTTTTTTTTAATATTGAGCTGCATGAGCTGTTTATATATTTTAGGGATTAATCCTTTGTCAGTTGATTCATTTCCAAATACTTTCTCCCATTCTGAGGGTTGTCTTTTCATCTCGTTTACGGTTTCCTTTGCTGTGCAGAGGCTTTGAAGTTTCATTGGGTCTCATTTGTTTGTTTTTATTTCCATTTCTCTAGGAGGTGGGTATAAAGGATCTTGCTGGGATTTATGTCATAGAGTGTTCTGCCTATGTTTTCCTCTAAGAGTTTGATGGTGCCTGGCCTTACATTTAGGTCTTTAATCCATTTTGAGTTTATTTTTGTGTATGGTGTTAGGAAGTGTTCGAATTTCATTCTTTTACATGTAGTTGTCCAGTTTTCCCAGCACCACTTATTGAAGAGGCTGTCTCTTCTCCACTGTATACTCTTGCCTCCTTTGTCAAAGATAAGGTGACCATATGTGCGTGGGTTTATCTCTGGGCTTCCTATCCTGTTCCATTGATCTATCTTTCTGTTTTTGTGCCAGTACCATACTGTCTGGATTACTGTAGCTTTGTAGTATAGTCTGAAGTCAGGGCGCCTGATTCCTCCAGCTCGGTTTTTCTTTCTCAAGATTGCTTTGGCTATTCAGGGTCTTCTGTGTTTCCATACAAATTGTGAAATTTTTTGTTCTAGTTCTGTGAAAAATGCCAGTGGTAGTTTGATAAGGATTGCATTGAATCTGTAGATTGTTTGGGGTAGTAGAGTTATTTTCACAATGTTAATTCTTCCAATCCAAAAACATGGTATATCTCTCCGTCTATTTGTATCATCTTTAATTTCTTTCATCAGTGTCTTATAGTTTTCTGCATACAGGTCTTTTGTCTCCTTCGGTAGGGTTATTCCTAGATATTTCATTCTTTTTGTTGCAGTGGTAAATGGGAGTGTTTTCTTAATTTCACTTTCAGAATTCTCATCATTAGTGTATAGGAATGCCAGAGATTTCTGTGCATTAATTTTGTATCCTGCTACTTTACCAAATTAATTGATTAGCTCTGGTAGTTTTCTGGTAGCATCTTTAGGATTCTCTATGTATGGTATCATGTCATCTGCAAACAATGACAGCTTTACTTCTTTTCCAATCTGGATTCCTTTTATTTCTTTTTTTCCTCTGATTGCTGTGTCTAAAACTTCCAAAACTGTTGAATAATAGTGGTGAGAGTGGGTAACCTTGTCTTGTTCCTGATCTTAGTGGAAATGATTTCAGTTTTTCACCATTGGGGATGATGTTGGCTGTGGGTTTGTCTTATATGGCCTTTATTATGTTGAGGAAAGTTCCCTCTGTGCCTACTTTCTGGAGGGTTTTTATCATAAATGGGTGTTGAATTTTGTTGAAAACCTTCTCTGCATCTATTGAGATGATCATCTGGTTTATCTCCTTCAGTTTGTTAATATGGTGTATCACGTTTGATTTGCGTATATTGAAGCATCCTTGCATTCCTGGGATAAACCCCACTTGATCATGGTGTATGATCCTTTTAATGTGCTGTTGGATTCTGTTTCCTAGTGTTTTGTTGAGGGTTTTTGCACCTGTATTCATCAGTGATATTGGCCTGTAGTTTTCTTTCTGTGTGATGTCTTGTCTGGTCTTGTTATCAGGGTGATGGTGGCCTCATAGAATGAGTTTGGGAGTGTTCCTCCCTCTGCTATATTGTGGAAGAGTTTGAGAAGGATAGGTGTTAGCTCTTCTCTAAATGTTTGCTAGAATTCGCCTGTGAAGCCATCTGGTCCTGGGCTTTTGTTTGTTGGAAGATTTTTAATCACAGTTTCTATTTCAATGCTTGTGATTGGTCTGTTCATATTTTCTGTTTCTTCCTGGTTCATTCTCGGAAGGTTGTGAATTTCTAAGAATTTGTCCATTTCTTCCAGGTTGTCCGTTTTATTGGCATAGAGTTGCTTGTAGTAATCTCTCATGATGTTTTGCATTTCTGCAGTGTCAGTTGTTACTTCTCCTTTTTCATTTCTAATTCTATTGATTTGAGTCATCTCCCTTTTTTTCTTGCTAAGTCTGGCTAATGGTTTATGAATTTTGTTTATCTTCTCAAAGAACCAGCTTTTAGTTTTATTGATCTTTGCTATCGTTTCCTTCATTTCTTTTTCATTTATTTCTGATCTGATCTTTATGATTTCTTTCCTTCTGCTAACTTTGGGGTTTTTTTGGTTCTTCTTTCTCTAATTGCTTTAGGTGTAAGGTTAGGTTTTTTATTTGAGATGTTTCTTGTTTCTTAAGGTAGGCTTGTATAGCTCTAACCTTGCCTCTTAGAACTGCTTTTGCTGCATTCCATATGTTTTGGGTCGTTGTGTTTTCACTGTCATTTGTTTCTAGGTATTTTTTGATTTCCTCTTTGATTTCTTCTGTGATCTTTTGGTTATTAAGTAGTGTGTTGTTTAGCCTCCATGTGTTTGTATTTCTTACAGATTTTTTTCCTGTAATTGATATCTGGTCACATAGCGTTGTGGTCGGATAATATACCTGATATGATTTCAGTTTTGTTAAATTTACCAAGCCTTGATTTGTGACCCAAGATATGATCTATCCTGGAGAATGTTCCATGAGCACTTGAGAGGAATGTGTATTCTGTTGTTTTTGGGTGGAATGTCCTATAAATATCAATTAAGTCCATCTTGTTTAATGTATCATTTAAAGCTTGTGTTTCCTTATTTATTTTCATTTTGGATGATCTGTCCATTGGTGAAAGTGTGGTGTTAAAGTCCCGTACTATGATTGTGTTACTGTCGATTTCCTCTTTTAGAGCTGTTAGCAGTTGTCTTATGTATTGAGGTGCTCCTATGTTGGGTGCATAAATATTTACAATTGTTATATTTTCTTCTTGGGTAGATCCCTTGATCATTATGTAGTGTCCTTCCTTGTCTCTTGTAATAGTTTTTGTCTTAAAGTCTGTTTTGTCTGGGATGAGAATTGCTACTCCAGCTTTCTTCTGATTTCCATTGGCATGGAATATCTTTTTCTGTCCCCACACTTTCAGTCTGTATGTGTCCCTAGGTCTGCAGTGGGTCTCTTGTAGACAGCATATATACGGGTCTTGTTTTTGTATCCATTCAGCCAGTGTATGTCTTTTGCTTGGAGCATTTAATCCATTTACATTTAAGGTAATTAGCGATATGTATGTTCCCATTCCCATTTTCTTAATTGTTTTGGGTTTATTATTGTAGGTCTTTTCATTGTCTTGTGTTTCTTGCCTAGAGAAGTTCCTTTAGGATTTTTTGTAAAACTGGTTTGGTGGTGCTGAATTCTCTTAGCTTTTGCTTCTCTGTAAAGCTTTTAATTTCGCCTTCATATCTGAATGAGATCCTTGCTGGGTAGAGTAATCTTGGTTGTAGGTTTTTCTCTTTCATCACTTTAAATATGTCCTGCCACTCCCTTCTGGCTTGCAGAGTTTCTGCTGAAAGATCAGCTGTTAACCTTATGGGGAGTCCCTTGTGTGTTATTTGTTGTTTTTCCCTTGCTGCTTTTAATATTTTTTCTTTGTATTTAATTTTTCATAGTTGGATTAATATGTGTCTTGGCGTGTTTCTCCTTGGATTTATCCTGTATGGGACTCTCTGTGCTTCCTGGACTTGATTAGCTATTTCTGTTCTCATATTAGGGAAATTTTCAACTATTATATCTTCAAATATTTTCTCAGTCTCTTTTTCTTCTTCTTCTGGGACCCCTATAATTCGAATGTTAGTGTGTTTAATGTTGTCCCAGAGGTCTCTGAGACTGTTCGCAATTCTTTTCATTCTTTTTTCTTTATTCTGCTCAGCAGTATCATCTCTGTTTCTTTGCTCTTTAGTTCTTCTGCGTCCTTGTTTATCATTTCTTTTATTTTCTCCATTCTGTTTTTCAAGATTTTGGATCATCTTTACTATCATTATTCTGAGCTCTTTTTCAGATAAACTGCCCATTTCCTCTTCAGTTGTTAGGTCTGGTGGGTTTTTGCCTTGCTCCTTCATCTGCTGTGTGTTTCTTTGTCTTCTCATTTTGCTTAACTTACTGTGCTTGGGGTCTCCTTTTCGCAGGCTGCAGGTTCGTAGTTCCCGTTGTTTTTGGTGTCTGTCCCAAGTGGCTACGGTTGGTTCAGTGGGTTGTGTAGGCTTCCTGGTGGAGGGGACTAGTGCCTGTGTTCTGGTGGTTGAGGCTGGATCTTGTCTTTCTGATGGGCAGGTCCACGTCTGGTGGTGTGTTTTGGGGTGTCTGTGGCCTTATTATGATTTTAGGCAGCCTCTCTGCTAATGGGTGGGGTTGTGTTCCTGTCTTGCTAGTTGTTTGGCATAGGGTGTCCAGCACTGTAGCTTGCTGGTCGTTGAGTGGAGCTGGGTGTTGGCATTGAGTTGGAGATCTCTGGGAGATTTTCACCATTTGATATTACGTGGAGCTGGGAAGTCTCTTGTGGACCAGTGTCCTGAACTTGGCTCTCCCACCTCAGAGGCACAGCCCTGACGCCTGGCTGGAGCACCAAGAGCCTGTCCTCCCAACGGAAAAAGAGGAAAAAAGAAAAAATATATATATATCGTTGCTCCCAAAGCCCCCCTCCACAATTTGGGATGATTCGTTGTCTGTTCAGGTATTCCACAGATGCAGGTGCATCATGTTGATTGTGGAGAGTTAATCCTCTGCTTCTGAGGCTGCTGGGAGAAAATTTCCGTTTTCTACTTTGTTGGCACAGCTCCCAGGGTTCAGCTTTGGATTTGGCCCCGCCTCTGCCTGTAGGTCACATGAGGGCGTCTGTTCTTCGCTCAGACATGACAGGGTTAAAGGAGCAGCTGATTTGGGGCTCGGACTCACTCAGGCCAGGGGGAGGGAGGGGTACGGATGTGGGGCGAGCCTGCAGCGGCAGAGGCCGGCGTGACGTTGCAGCAGGCTGAGGCGCGCTGTGCGTTCTCCTCGGGAAATTGTCCCTGGATCCCGGGACCCTGGCAGTGGCGGGCTGCGCAGGCTCCTGAGAGGGGAGGTGTGGAGAGTGACCTGTGCTCGCACACAGGCTTCTTGGTGGCGGCAGCAGCAGCCTTAGCGTCCCATGCCCGTCTCTGGGGTCCCTTCTGATAGCCGCGGCTCGTGCCCATCTCTGGAGCTCCTTTAAGCAGCGCTCTGAATCCCCTCTCCTCGCGCACCAGGAAACAAAGAGGCAAGAAAAAGTCTCTTGCCTCTGCGGCAGGTCCAGACTTTCCCCCGGACTCCCTTCCGGCTAGCCGTGGTGCACCAACCCCCTGCAGGCTGTGTTCACGCCACCAACCCCAGTCCTCTCCCTGCGATCTGACGGAAGCCCGAGACTCAGCTCCCAGCCCCTGCCCGCCCCAGCGGGTGAGCAGACAAGCCTCTCGGGCTGGTGAGTGCCGGTCGGTCGGCACCGGTCCTCTGTGCGGGAATCTCTCTGCTTTGCCCTCTGCACCCCTGTTGCTGAGCTCTCCTCTATGGCTCTGAAGCTTCCCCCTCCACCACCACCCGCAGTCTCCACCTGCGAAGGGGCTTCCTAGTGTGTGAACACCTTTCCTCCTTCACATCTCCCTCTCACTGGTGCAGGTCCCGTCCCTATTCTTTTGTCTCTGTTTATTCTTTTTTCTTTTGCCCTACCCAGGTACGTGGGGAGTTTCTTGCCTTTTGGGAGGTCTGAGGTCTTCTGCCAGCGTTCAGTAGGTGTGCTGTAGGAGTTGTGCCACATGTAGATGTATTTCTGATGTATTTGTGGGGAGGAAGATGATCTCCATTTCTTAGTTTGCCGCCATCTTGGAGCTCGTCCTTCAGCTTTCTTTTGATTTCCGTTTGCAGGGAATATCTTTTTCCATCCCCTCGCTTTCAGTCTGTATGTGTCCGTAGGTCTGAAGTGGGTCTCTTGTAGACAGCATATATATGGGTCTTGTTTTTGTGTCCATTCAGCAAGCCTGTGTCTTTTGGTTGGAGCATTTAATCCATTCACGTTTAAGGTAATTATCCGTATGTATGTTCCTATGACCATTTTCTTAATTGTTTTGGATTTGTTTTTGTAGGTCCTTTTCTTCTCTTGTGTTTCCCACTTAGAGAAGTTCCTTTAGCATTTGTTGTAGAACTGGTTTGGTGGTGCTGAATTCTCTTAGCTTTTGCTTGTCTGTAAAGCTTTTGATTTCTCCATCGAAACTGAATGAGATTCCTGCCGGCTAGAGTAATCTTGGTTGTAGGTTCTTCCCTTTCATCCCTTTAAGTATATCATGCCACTCCCTTCTGGCTTGTAGAGTTTCTGCTGAGAAATCAGCTGTTAACCTTATGGGAGTTCCCTTGCATGTTATTTGTCGTTTTTCCCTTGCTTTCAGTAATTTTTCTGTCTTTAATTTTTGCCAATTTGATTACTATGTGTTTTGGTGTGTTTCTCCTCGTGTTTATCCTGTATGGGACTTGCTGCACTTCCTGGGCTTGGATGGCTATTTCCTTTCCCATGTTAGGGAAGTTTTCGACTATAATCTCTTCAAAGATTTTCTTGGGTCCTTTCTCTCTCTCCTCCTTCTAGGACCCTTATAATGCAAATGTCGTTTAATGTTGTCCCAGAGGTCTCTTAGGCTGTCTTCATTTCTTTTCATTCTTTTTTCTTTAGTCTGTTCCCCAGCAGTGAATTCCACCATTCTGTCTCCCAGGTCACTTATCTGTTCTTCTGCCTCAGTTGTTCTGCTACTGATTCCTTCTAGTGTAGTTTTCATTTCAGTTATTGTATTGTTCATCTCTGTTTGTTTGTTCTTTAATTGTTTTAGGTGTTCGTTAAGCATTTCTTGCATCTTCTTGATCTTTGCCTCCTTTCTTTTTCCGAGGTCTTGGATCATCTTCACTGTCATTATTCTGAATTCTTTTCCTGGAAGGTTGCCTATCTCCACTTCATTTAGTTGTTTTTCTTGGGTTTTATCTTGTTCCTTCATCTGGTACATAGCCCTCTGCCTTTTCATCTTGTCTATCTTTCTGTGAATGTGGTTTTTGTTCCACAGGCTGCAGGATTGTAGTTCTTCTTGCATCTGCTGCCTGCCCTCTGGCAGAAGAGGCTATCCATCCTGTGTTTTAATAAGCCCCCCAGGTGTTTCTCAAGCTCGCTCAAGTTTGAGAACCACTCTGCTAGACAGAACACCAATATGTGATGAAAACTCATATTCACAGACATATGTGGATGACATAGAGAAAACACCTCTCTCTGCTGCCTCCCATGGACCTTCCCCTCTGGCCACATAGAGTTACTCAGCTCTGACTTGTATTCTTATCTTGAGCTTTACTCATGCTTTTCCCTCTACGTCAAATTTTATTTTCCTATGTCTCTCCTGGTCAGCTCCTACTCATCCCTCAAGACCCTACGTCATTTGTGTGATGGCATCTGCTAATCTTGGCAATAAGGCTAATTGCTCTGTGTTCTCATAGGGCTCTGTCTGCTTTAACAGTATTCCGTGGGTTGTGTGTTTGTTTAAGACTTTTTCAGGAGACTGTGGACCCCTTGAAATAAGAAACTTATATCTTATGGTTTTATGAGTGTTTTCAGGTATAGTTTAGGAGAGACCCCTGTCTTTCTGCCAGTCCACAAGAGGGAATAATCAGACAGCCAGAAAGGAGCAGGACTCTGACAGAACCAAGCAGAAGGCTTGTTCAGCAAGTCTCTTTATTTTCTACTCAAGATAACATTAATTGTTACGCATTACCCCCATTGCCTTCTCAGTCCCCTATTGGTGAGGTTGTTTTGTTTTGTTTTTCTGTTAAACTCTATACTATATCAGAAATCTGAGCAGAGATTCACTAAAACTATGCAGTTCCTCTGCCCCTTTCTGAGAAGAGTGGACGAAAAACGTTTGTCCATGGTAAAGCACTATGGACATGACCTGTTTACCACTTCTGTTTCTTGGGGTAACTAGACTTCTACATTTGTAATCAAGATCAGTGACAATGATGAAATCCAAGTGAAAAGTTTCCTTTCTTGCCTCAGAGCACTCTGAGGCAGATTTCAACTGTTCTGTAACAGATATTACCATATAGCTCCCATGTAAAAATTCTTATTCTGTAAAATAAATCTGCAAAGACATCCTTTTCTCTGTTCTAGTTCTTTATGAAAACTTATATAGTTTATCTTATGGGCATAGAAAGACCTAAGCCTTCCCATACCTTACTCTTCTGGTGATAGTTTTTAATTTAATTTAATTTAATTTTTTCTTGGTGGTATATTTTATTTTTTAATTTTTAATGGTTTTTTATTGGAGTAAAATTGCTTTACAATGTTGTTAGTTTCTGCTGTACAATTAAGTGAATCAGCTATATGTATACATATATCCCCTCCCTCTTGGACCTCCGTCCCACCCATCTAGGTTGTCACAGAGCACCGAGCTGAGCTCCCTGTGCTATACAGCAGGTTCCCACTAGCTGTCTATTTGACACATTGTAGTGTATTTATGTCAAACCTAATCTCCCAGCTCATCCCACCCTCCCCTTCCCCACTGTGTCCACAGGTCCGTTCTCTACATCTACATCTCTATTCCTGCCCTGCAGGTAGGTTCATCTGTACCATTTTTCTAGATTCCACATATATGCGTTAATATACAATATTTGTTTTTCTCTTTCTGGCTTACTTCACTCTGGATGACAAACTCTTGGTCCATCCACCTCACTACAAATAGCTCAGTTTCATTTCTTTTTACGGCTGAGTAATATTCCGTTGTATATATGTGCCACATCTTCTTTATCCATTCATCTGTCGATGGACACTTAGGTTGTTTCCATGTCCTGGCTATTGTAAATAGAGCTGCAGTGAACATTTTGGTACATGACTCTTTTTGAATTATGGTTTTCTCGGGGTATATGCCCAGTAGTGGGATTGCTGGGTCGTATGGTAGTTCTATTTGTAGTTTTTTAAGGAACCTCCATACTGTTCTCCATAGTGGCTGTATCAATTTACATTCCCACCAACAGTGCAAGAGGGTTCCCTTTTCTCCACACCCTCTCCAGCATTTATTGTTTGTAGATTTTTTGATGATGGCCATTCTGACCGGTGTGAGGTGATACCTCATTGTAGTTTTGATTTGCATTTCTCTAATAATTAATGATGTTGAACATCTTTTCATGTGCCTCTTGGCCATCTGTATGTCTTTTATGGTGAAATGATAGCTTTTTTAAATCCACATGTTCTCAGATGAAAGAAGCATCGTCTCATGGCCAAAGACCTAGAATGCCCTGGGATTGCTTCAGTAAGATGTTCAGTTCTGAACTGAATGCTTTGGGAAGGATTAGTAGGTATATAATAGAAAACTCATGAATGAGTTTCTGGGCTCAGCAGAGTAGGTTCCAGGAATGAAAAAGTATCCAAGATATTTTACCGGATACTTTTTTAAATTTAGTTTTCTCGTCTATGTCATGTTTCCTTTGGCAGATAAGCCCGTGTTACCTGCTTTTATATTAATATCCACTTACTTAACCCTTTCTTTTTCCTTTCCCTTATAGACTAAAAAAGGAGTAATTGTTCTCTCCCATCACTATCCACTCTATTCCATGAGAGAAGAAAGCTAAATAGGGTGAAGTAACTCCCTAGGCACAGAAGAACCGTTACACTCTCCAGAAGAAGTAATTTGGTCTACTTGGTAGTAGATAGAAGTTAACTCACCAGAGAACACCAGGGAATCAGACCCAATTATGTCAGCAGGACTTGAGTTAACATCCTGATTCTAGAACCTTCTTTAACATTCAAACTTTATGGATACCTATAATTCATTTAAAGGTAATATTTCTAAGCTTTAGGCTGAGTACCCATAAATGAATACAGTTGTGTCCAATGTGTGTTTGTAAATTACTTGGAAATTGTCCTCCTATTTAAAGTGAAAGAAAATATAGAAATGTCTTAGATTTATTACATCATTAACCTTTTCTAAACAATCACCTCAGTGCAGGGTTGTTTTGTGGTTGTGGCAGGATATTATGAGGATTTTTGGGGAGTGAGAGATAGAATAAAGTTGTTGTTCTGCATTTAAAACATCTATAATTAAAACAAGCCAGAGGAAATTAGCTACATGGCTCTTATGATTTCTAGTGTATTATCAAAAATAATTGTGGCACTTTGCCATATGTTCTTGCCTTCTTACAGATTGCTGTTGAGATAAGATGAGACTTGACATCAACTAATTGCTTATTTCTAATACACAATCTTGAACTACAGTGTTTCTCTAGAGTAAAAAAAAGCTCTGTGACAAAGAGATTCAGGAAATAAGAGCTTTTCTAACTTTTAACTCTATACATAACACAGACAAATTGTATAAATAAATATAACCAGATGTGTTGGTTCATGGGAAGATAGTTGCCTATTTTAAGAATAAGAATGTATTCTGTTTTAGAGCCCTTCAAAATGATGAAAGGTATTAGTTCTGAGTTGACTGAGGAGGAATGAATAAGTTAATACCTAGCTGGAGAATAATTCCGTTGCCTAGCTATTCTACTCAGAGCATTGCAATGTGTTTCTCAATCCAAAGAGCTCACATATGCCTTAATGAGTTAATTATTGTATTGCATTACCTGTAGCCCAAGTCCGAATTCACTTGCTTTCTATCTGAAAGGTAGGGGAGGAATGGGGGGCAGTAAAAAAAAAAAAAAAAAAAGAACATAAATTCAGACAGATCTGTACTGTAAAGCCTGCTTCTGCCACATGAGACCTGTGGGATTTGGACAAGTTACTTCATCTCTCCAAATTATAGTTTCCTCAGTTGGGGGCTGAGAAAGCGTACTTTGTAGAGTTGATGTAAAGGATTTATAAGAGGTGTTAGGTATTAGTTTCCTGCCCCATTTCATCCCTCTACTCCACCCTCACCCCCCACACACACCATCCTGGCTCTGCAATAATAAATGTTGCAGTGTCGAAAAGGCCCATCTGGTCTTTCTCAGATAAGGATAGTTATCTTCAAACAGGCTGATTCCTGCACATAATACATAATACAAAATGGAAAGTACCCTCAACGTTTCGTATGTGGTTGTCTCTATGAATTAAACGTGCAATCTAGAATTTACGTATGAAGACCTTTCAAGATGACCATTGGCAATGATCTCCTGAAAGACGTCTCATGTAGGAAATGCTCACCCGATTATGAGCAATGAAGCAGTATAACAATATCTGAAAAAGTATTGCAACACGGTATGAGTCTTTTAAATGAGTTTTAGATATATTAGTAAAAAAGAAAACTCAGCCTGTCTAAGGACTGATTTTATTTTGTGTCACCAGCATTATGAAGGCATGCCATTCTTTTTTGTACCTCAAATACTAAGCCAGATGAGTACAGACATTAGTTCCCCGCTGGGTCCGTGGCATCTTAACTTTAAAAACATCCAATGCAGTATTATTCTACCTACCCCTTTTCAGTATTTTGTGTCCTTTGAAACTCACTCCTGCGTATTTTGGGGATGCCTAATAGGGTATGTTTTAGGTAGGAGTGTCCTGGTCCTATATGCAGCTTCGGTATCAGTGCCTTAGCCTTGTCATTGTACTTTACTTGGCACCAGGAGGTGAGTGTGTGCGTATGTGTGTTTGAAACGCAGCATATATAATGTTTGTCTTGCTCCTTATGGAACTTAAAATAACATTTTTATCTTTAAAATGCTTTTGTGAGTAGTTATCACTTGGCTGAATTCTACCTTCCAAAGGTCGAGCAAGAGAAGGATGAAACTGAGTCACGCATGCAGCTATTTCTGTAATTTATGAGCGCTCCAGGAGCATAGCATCCCTCTTCCTTACGTCCTCTCTGTTTCTGGAGCCACTGCTCTTTTGGTTCATGAGTGGCTGGGGCTGCCTGTCAGCCAGACTTCCTGTTTGCGTTCTCTCCCTGCTGCCATTTACCCTGAAAACTGCCCCCTAAATAATCATTTTCAAATCGTTTTTTGACTATGTCATGCCTGCACTGGAACCTGCAGTGGGATCTTATCATTATAGGATCACATATAATTTCCAGGCTGCTTTCAAATCTCTCAATGTCCACTCTGTACCCTTTAAACCCAGTTGTTGACCCTTCACAGCACCACTACCTCTTAGATCCTGCCTACGTTTCTGGCTCTCATCCCTGTGCATTTGTATTCGTTTTCCTTGAAATGGCCCCACGTCTTCTTGGCTATGAAGCTTGGAGTCGTGGAGGAAGGGGAGAGGGGTCCGGAGGGATACAGTTTTAATGAAAGCTCTCACTAGATCAGGCATTAAGTTAGCGTTTAGATGCTCTACCCACATCACTTCATCTAATCTTTGCCTAAACCTTATAAGGTAGATACTATTAGCCCTGTTTATGGTTGGAAAAACACAGGCTTTGAAGTATTTTATAATTTGTGCCAAATCATAAAACTAGCCATGGGAGGAACTTTAGAATCTTAAGGGATCTTATGACACTAAAGACTGGGCCCTTTCCACTGTGCAATACTTTGTCCCAATCTATGCTAATTACCCCCATCCACTCCAGGCTTTAAGACATACCCATGTCTTTATGTACTCTTTACTCATGTGGACCTTTGTAACTCTTCCTCAACTGCTTCAAATCAGATTCCCCACATAGAGTATAAACTCTAAACATAAAACAAACATTAAAAAATCATCCCCCAAACCCTCCCTTTGATCCTTCATCCCCCTTCAGGTGCTATCTTTTTTTTCATCTAAACTCGGTAAACTTTTCAATAGTTCTGTGTGTTCAGTTAACCTCCTTAATTAAGCCTTCTTACTCTTACATCTATTTCTTCTTCTCCTCTGAAACTGTTCATATCAAGGTGACCAGTGACCTTCCTTGTTGCCAAATCCAGTAGACAATGTTCTGTTCTAATGTAACCAATCTCTTTTGACACTGTTGCCTGCTCCTTTCTTTTTGAAACCCTCCCTCCTGTCTTGGTTGCTATGACACCATAATTTCTTAGTTTTTCTCCTACTTCTTTGGCTCCTCCTTTACTGTATCCTTTGCTAGGTGGTCTACCCCTACCTAATCTCTGAATGTTGGCAGTCCTCAGGACGTGGTCCAAGGGCCCTTTTTCTTCTCTCTCGCTTCTTTCTCCCTAAGTAGGCTTACCCATTCCTATGGTCTTAGTATCAGTAAGCCGAATGATCCCAAATTCTTAAAGTCAGCCCAGACCCCCGCTCTGAGTTTCACATATGTACTTGAAACCTCCACTTGAATGATTCAGTCACTTTAAAGCATGACATGTGACTAGAACACAAAACTGACTTTTCCCACGGCTTTCACCATTTCAGTAAATGACACTACCATCTGTTGTTCAAGTCAAGAATTTGGAGTTACCATTGAGATATCCCTTTCCTTTATTTTCATCATCCAGTCCATTAGTATGTGTAAGAAATCCAACATCCAAATTATATCTCACATCAGTCCACTTCTCTCCTTCTGCAGTCACCTGAGTCCAGGCCACCTTTATCTCTTGCCTGGATTAGAGGCCCTGGCCTCTAACTGGTCTTTTTGTTTCCTCTCCTGCCTTCGTTAATCTCCACATAGCAATGTAGTGATTCATTTAAAGCCTAAATGATAACATGTCACTACCCAGGTTTAAAAGCTTCTATTGTTTTCCATTGCACTTGAAATAAAATTCCAACTCCTTACCACGGGACTTCTAGGCCCCACGTTATCTGAAGCCTCTCTTACCTCATCTCCAGCCACATTTCTTTCTCGGGAAGTTTTAGCCAAGATCTTTCCTATCACAGAGCTGATGCAAAGGTCTGCCCTCTTACTTGGGAGGACTTCTGTGCCCTTGGGTTTTCCTATAACTGGTGTCTTCTCATCTTTCAAGTCTCAGCTGACACTGAACCTTCTCTCATAGGTGTTCCTTGACCACCATAACCGAAGAGCACCCATCACCACCATATGTACACCGTTACTCTTATCGTAGCCCCCCTATTTGTTACCTCCAGAGCATTTTCTTACGTTACTGAATACCTGTTTATCTGTTTACCATATTTCTCCCCTGTTCATCCTATTTCTCCTTTTATCCTTTTATGCTGTGAACATCAAAAAGGCAGAGGTTCGGGGTTTTATCACCACTGCAGACCTGGGTGCTAATATATTAAATATTAGTGGGAGGGAGGAAGGAAAGAGAAGAAGGGAGGGAGGAGTGAAGGGAGGAATTAAGGCCTGGGACTGCACCTTTCTCACAACGTATGTATTCCCACAGCTCCTATTGAAATCTTGGAGTTAAAATAGGTACCTAATGCATGTTTGTGTGATGAATAAGTATGCAGACTCTTTTGCACTGTGACAGAATAAAAAGAAACAAGGAAAAACAAGATGCAGAAGCGAAAAGATACGTCCCTTATCCAACCTAGTATATCTGAAATGAGCTCTTCAATTTTAAAAAAGTAATTTTCAGAATAGCGTAAACAAGAGGGTCAGACAAGAAGAGAAAGCATCACGTGTTACGGGAGTTTGGGATTGCTTAAGGCAGTCTGACAGATGGGATTTTGCTCCGTTTCCTCTGGGGTAATCCACTCTAGGCCGGGCATTTCTAAAGATTAGATTTTGAAATAAAGCTTTGCACCTGGGAATGTACTGAGGCAGGAGAACATATCCCTTCTCTCCACTGTTGTGGTGCTTAAATGTGAGAATTTTTGAACAAGATATGAAAGCAAAGACAACAAACCCTGCAGGATAATAGTCTCTGAGAACCTTAATAACAGCCATTTTTAAAGCAAAGCCTGTGGACTCCTAAATCCATAGCTGCTCGTTTAAGATGCATTGCGATGCAGTGGACCTGAAAACACACTCCTTATCTACCTAGAGCAACCAGGCTCCAAGCCAAACGGCAGTCCTCAAATTAACTCTTGTTTATCTCGGGATGACAACTCTCCTGCTTTTAAAAGAAATGCAATGGCCACATATAGAAGAGAAAAAAGGAGTCACACCCACTGTGAATCTGTATCCAACTGCATTTCCTGTGCGAGTTAGGAACCTCTGGTGGTTAGATTAGAATTCTTATAAAGTCAAGATTGTGGGTCCAGTTCCTTTATATGGGCGCTTCTCAAAAATCCATTGGGGAGGATAATTCTGTTTTGTTTTCCTAGTTTTAATTTCCAATCCATAACAGACTGATACTTTTGTAACACACAATAAATTACTTTAAAAAATTACAAAAACCAGACACAAAATGCAAGCCCATGCTTTTTAGTTTTAGATTGCTATAAACGTTTCTAAAGATTTACTCTCAATTTCTGTTCTCATGATGGACCGTGTGTGTGTGTGTGTGTGTGTGTGTGTGTGTGTGTGTGTGTGTGTGTTTGTGTGTGTGTACTCCAAAACCTCAAGTATTTAGAGCCAATGTTTAACAAATCATGTTGGGTAACCAAGCTAAGGGAGTTTTACTTTTGCATGTTTGTTTTTGTTTTATTTAACTTCTGTAAAGCATCAACACTGTTTCAGAATAACTACGTTGGGTAAATTCATCTAAAGGGTTTTACATACACTGCTTTCTTCTTAGAGTTCACTGAACATAAATCTACCTTTTTCTGGCTCGTTCAGGATCATTAACATTACTTATTTTGCTTTGCTTTAAAGTTAGGTGATGCCTTCAAGGGCTAATAATATATGTAGGGCTATTAGTTTTCACACTTGTGTGACCCTGGTCAACTCTGAGTGCCTGCAGCTCCTTTTACACCTTTCTGGTTCTCTGTCAGGTGTCACTTCTTGCTGCTCTCAGTTTAGCCCTTAAGGATTACTTCTCTCCATTTTGGATCTTCTGTTTCTGACCTTTTAAGTTCTTAGAAATCAGAACATCACTTTTCTTTTTTTTCCTATTAAGCTTATTTGAATTAGGCAAAAATTACCAGTAAAGAGGAACTAATGACCTTATCATTATTCACATACTAATTGCTTTCAGAAAAGATTAGAGATGGTGTGTTCGTAATGATTAATTTTGTGGGGAGGTTTGGTCACTTTTTCTTCCTGCGTCTTTTTGTTTGTTTTATTGCTTACTCCTCAGTTATATTCAAGATAAGGAGGTTATCTTTTTAAATTTTTATTATTTTATTTTTTTTTTTGCGGTACGCGGGCCTCTCACTGTTGTGGCCTCTCCCGTCGCGGAGCACACGCTCAGGATGCACAGGCTCAGCGGCCATGGCTCATGGGCCCAGCCGCTCCGCGGCACGTGGGATCTTCCCGGACCGGGGCACGAACCCGCGTCCCCTGCATCGGCAGGCGGACTCCCAACCACTGCGCCACCAGGGAAGCCCCGAGGTTATCATTTGATGAGTTCTTTTTTAGAGACAAATAATTCCATAAACATAGGAAAGAGAATATGTGGAATCTATTATCCCTGATGTTTTGGAATAGTATCATAACTATTTGTTTGGATAATAAAAAGAGGTGTGTAGTAGTAACTAATTCTTGGCATCTTCCTTCTTTATTTTTCGTCTTATAAAAGTAAGACTTTCATAACTTTTCATATTCCTCCCTGGTTGTCTTACTACTTTCGATCACCATGGACCATTCTACTTGTCAAATGAGATGGTACAAATTCAATCAATAATCTCACCTTTGTCCTTTACTTTTCTTTATAAACTTCTGTTCTCAGTAGCTTCCTGAAAGAAGGTCTTTATCCTACTTAGTTTAAGGACATCGACCATATTCTGCCTGTTTCTTCTCAGCAGTCATTGTCTATTCCGATCAGGCCGTGCAGTTCATTGTACCTGCTCGTAATCCAAACTCATTGCCACGTTTTTGCCATTTCCAGGCTTTTCTCACTTGGAATACCCTCTTCCTCTTCCCTTCACCTTTCTCAATCCTATCCATCCTTCAAGGCTCAAACGAAGTTCCATGACTTTGTTAAGTCTATTTCTATCACTTTTTCCCCACACTGATTCTCTTATAATAGAAATCCTTACATTAGCTATTACTTATTAAAGGCTTATTGTGTTCTAGATGATGTTCAGAGTATTTTACAAAAATTATGCCATGTAATATTCAAAATAACCCAGCAGATAGGTATTATTATTTAATATTTAGTGAAGCCAAGGAGATTAAAGAGTCTAAACTTATGCAGCTAATAAGGGAAAGAGAAGGAAGAGACCAGAATTATGTCTGTTTAACTGCACGTTCCCATTAGTTTTCCCTGGAGGCTGAGAAAGGGGACTTATGACAGAAGTAGGCTAGATGCTCAGAAAAGAAGGAATGGTGAGATCTGAAAATGCTCTCCAGGAAACACAATACTCCCTACTCCTAAAACTGCCTTGTAAGCATATAAGCATACTGCTTGCCTCCCATCTGAGCTTTCTTGATATTCACAGTTGAAATTTGCTCCATAATTATACATAACTCTAGGCTATATGTCTCTTTCTGAGGGGAGGGGCTGCATATTATTTTGCCATTGGCACCCATTTTCTCAATTATTTTATGCTCTCTCTCTTGTATAGGATGTATCTGTCCACTACTTTGGATATGTTTAACAATCTCCGTATTAATAAGACGGTAAAGTTACTCTTTGAGTACTGGAAACAATGTTAGTCTGCCTTGTGCTAGATTTGCTGAAATTTAAGCAGGACTATTATTAATAGGAAACATTTTTTAATTAATAGGAAAAAACTCAGAGGTGATACAGCCTAGTGGGTAAGAGCCCAGTCCCTGGAGTCTGACGGCCTGGGTTTGAAATTTCGCTGTATGGTTTATTAGCTGTGTGACCTTGTGCGTTTTTTACTGAACCTCTCTGTAATTTCATTCTCTTATGTGTGAAGAGAAGATATTAATAATGCCTGCCCTGGAGAGTTACTGCGAGGATTAAATGAGCTCATGTATATACAGTGCTTTAGAGAAGCGTCTGTTGTGAAGGAAGTCTTATATATGTTGTTGCTGCTGCTGCTGCTTCTGTTGTTATGTAACAAATCCTTTTTCCCTATTCATTAGGTATTGTTCTTCCTAAAGAATACAATCACAAAAAGAAGAGAAAACTTATATTGATCGTAGCAACTAAGGCTTGAGTGATCTTTTCTCGTTAGGTCAGAAGTGAAATAAAACTACTAAAAAATATCTGTGAAAATTACTTTTTGTCCAGATTGGGTCTCCTCTGAGAACTCGATTCTCCATTCTAACCTCCTGCTTTTCTGGGGCCCCTGAGTCTAAGGTTAATCTTAGGATAAATGCCATCGTGGTAATTTATGCAAATATGAGTGTGCTCCTTCCTAAGTGCCCTGTCAATGTCTCCCTCCCCACCTAGGACTCATGCTGCCTACTTGTACTAAAAAATCTCCACTACAGCAGGCCAGCTTCCTAAAGAAAGCCTTATGGTCCTCACCGATACTCACCTCCCTTTTAGAGCAACCTACCTGAGTCCTGTATCTTGACGGAATCCCTGCCAGCCCGCCAGCCCAAAGGAGCATGGCCAAACTACGTTTATGCTGATATGTCAGGTCATGGCCTCCTGTAATGTTCACATGACTCTTCTAGACAGAGGAGTGAATCACTGCCAGGAGAATTTCTGTTCTGGCAGCGGGGATATTTTGTAGCAGACTTTTTCCGGTGCAAATAAGCGTTTCTCACAGGTGGTCCCACATGTCCAATTGCAAAATGAAAAGTGAAAAGGGTAGTCAGGACTCCATTTTTCATTTTGAACAAATCAATCCACGTGGGTAAAGTTTAATCAAAATCAGTAATGCCGTCTTTCCGCGTGCTTTAACCTCGGTAGCTGTTTCCCCTTGTTAGCAGTAGCCTTGTTCAGCTTCGGTAACTACTGTCTGTTATAGCCAGTGCTTACAGCAGCAAATGGTGTGTGGAGACAGCCTAAGATCTTCTAGAGTCAAAAGAACTGGATCCACTGCCCACATTTAACACTTTTGGCAAGTCAGTTAAACATCTCTGAGCCTCGGTGCTCTCATCTGTAAAACAGAGAAAATATTATGTACTTCACTGGGTAAGGAGTAGGAATAAGTAAAACGATACACGTGTAAGTGCTTTGTAAACTGTAAAGCCCTTTACTATGCATGTGTCCTTTGTTGCTCTACACTACCATCATAAACTAGAGAAGTAATACTGAGTTAAGAGCTACCTTCCTGCCAATGCTAAGACTTCACTTCAGCTACTTCTGAATTTCCAAGGGGAGAAATTTTAATCCGAGTACGTATGAGGTTTGGCAGGAAATTGTCAACGTGTAGTTGTTAATATGAATGACTTAAACAAAAAGTGCATACTAGATTTTAGAAAAAGTAAAGGCATAACTGTCTCTTGCCTTCCTCTTAGATTTCCCACAGTGCTAAGGCTAGACAAATAACCAGTCCTCAGCAAGCACTGGTTTATCAATTTTATATTCATTTTTTTTCTCGATGATACAACAAAGATGTTTAAATTCAGGGCCATGTAAGTGGCAAAGATGAAAATGAGCAAATTTCATGAATCAACATCCTGTTTGTGCTTGGGAAGACCTCTCATTTATTCAGCAAAGTATTGATGACTTCACGATACACATAATAATCTTAAGGAACTATTGATTGAACCTGGGTCTCTGCTGTAAATGCAGGACATAAAAATTCAAATGTACTATAATTTATATGCATGCTAGTGTAGAAAGCTGATTGTATTAGTCAAAAGATCTTAATTTGTCGACAACAAAAGGTTTGGTCTTAATTCCTTAAGTGTGTACTCTGAGGTCAAGTTTTAGGTAGCAAACCACATACAACAAGAAGAAAAGTAAAGTAAAAGAGAGAAGTGGGGGCATTATCCTGATAACTTGGATCTGTTTGGTTTTTATTCCTGAATTATTTAGATATATTAACCTCAATTTTCTCTTTCACTGAAGAAGTAGCAAATTCAGCAGGGTATGTTTTTCCATGTAGGTACACAAAGATAAATTGGATATATATTTGATGAAGCGCCATTCAGCAAGAAGCCCAATACTGGTTTTCTATCACATCAGCTAGTTTCAGAATCAGGCTGTTTCCTTCCAAAACAAGCCTGTTTTTGATGGGATAAAGATAGATGCTCCTCGATATGTTTTAGTATTTCTATTCTTTCAACTCCAGATGGGGTTTATCCATATTCCCCTCCTGTCTTCCAGTCGAAGGCAATGAGACAGAATTCTCTTTAGAGTCCATCGGTGATACTTTGGCTGCCAGAAATAGTGACAGGAGACATTCATCGTCCATCTCCCTGCGTCTAAGAGGCTGCAACTGAAAACACAGGCCACTTCTTCAGACTTTGTAACATGTTATTGCTGCCACTTTTCCTTCCTTACTTTAGAAGAGTAATTTAATTCAATTTTAGAAAGGGGGGGAATTTTCTAGTTACACAGATCAATCCAGTTGTTCGGAGCTTCAGAATGAATTTTTAAACTTGTTAAACAGAAGCATACAAATCTCTAAAAGCAAGTCAGATAATGTACAAAGCCTCCATTCATTGTGTAGGCAGAAAGGAATGCTGGTACCCGGCAGCTCTCTAAGGAATGTTCCTTTGGCTTTGACCGTTCTGCTGGGAACAAGGAGGGAAACACATATAGAAAATGAATTTATAATGTCTCTGGCTTATAATGGAAAAATGATAAGAAAAGTTGGCTGTTTAATATAAACTATCAGTTGCATATTCCAGGCCTCCTCTCTTTGAGGTCCCTCCCACATCCACAGGCCTGGCTACCGTTTAGTGAGGAGTACAAAGTGGCTGTTTATTATTATTGACTGATGAGGCCTGTGGTCTGAAATTCATTCTGTCAACAGAATGTAAGCAAAGTTGGCATTTTAAAGCAGGGCTCTTTCAGTCGCTGGGTTTTCTCGGGATTGCTATGCAACAGGATCAGTGCTGTAGTCCCCGGTTCAAGCTGAAAATGTTACACAGGAAGACATACCATGTAAAGGTCAGATTCTTCTACTATGATAATTTTCTTGATCTGTGTGTATACAAATGAGGTTGAAATCATCACTTCTTATCAAAGTCCTATGGACTTTCCACCTGTTGAGCCTAAAAATGTGATGGTATTTTAAATGGGAAGTCTTGCTAATGAATGTATGGTGCTGTAATAATTGTGTGATGCCGTTTTACCAAGGTGAACTTAATGTGTATTGTCAAGAAGATTCTCTCCTATGATCAAATCCCATTAATGTGCTGGTGCTATGGACCAAGTACAGCCTTGTTTATTAGTCTCTCCATGCTTTTGTGGTCCGAGTCAATTCTACGATTACTATGTGCTCGGAAAATATGACTTGACCCATAGTGTAATACGATGATTGGCACTGTGGTGCACTTTATCACGGAGTTTTATTTCCTATCACTTCCATGAAATAATGCATTTTTTCCATGGACTAGAAGACATAAGTTATGAAATTTATAAAGTTACAAATGTATTATGTTCCAATTCATAATCTCAAGGAATAAATCTATTATTCCTAATTAGATGCCCACTTTCAATCTACATAACGACATAAAGAGATGATATACCAAGAAAAGTGAGTCGGAGGTGTATCTTCTTGTTAGTTGAGCCAATTGAAATCCCTTTTGAGCTAATAGTCTATTTTTTGCAGTTCTCCAAATTCACAGTCACAGCCGGTCTCTTTTGTTTGGTAATTCTGCGTGTGTTCTTCTTCCTGATGCCCTGTAGGACCTCCAAGGAGAAATCGAAGCTCACACAGATATCTATCACAACCTGGATGAAAATGGCCAAAAAATCCTGAGATCCCTGGAAGGTTCTGATGATGCGGTTCTGTTACAAAGACGTTTGGATAACATGAACTTCAAGTGGAGCGAGCTGAGGAAAAAGTCTCTCAACATTAGGTAAGAAAAGATCCGGAACAACAAAAAAAGGCCAGAAATGAATTAAAATGGCAACATGCCCCTCACTTGCCTAGCACAAGTAGCTAATATCTCATATGTTTATGTAAATCCCCCAATTTCAGAATGATGTATTTTATTTTGAATAAATGAATCATTTATTTGCTCAGTATGGGGATGATACTTGAGGGTTCAGATGAGATTAGAATGGTGCTATGTTATAACCATGGGAGACATACTTATTAAGACATTAGAGTGAATTCAAATGAGGAACACAGCTACCCTGATTTCATAGTGTTCTCTCTTGGTTTATCACAGGGTTATTCAAAAAATGATAAAACTAACGTCTGTTTATTATGGAATTCTTTCTTTGGCATTATTCTAAATGCACGTGAGGACCTTCTTTAAATACCCATAATACGTTATAATTAACATTGTAAAGGAGACCTCGCCATAGCTCCCACAGCCAAGCAGAGATTATAACAACTGCCTGCCTTTTGCTTCCTCTCAGATTGTGTTACCGTATACCCTGTAAACTAAGCCTTTAGCTGTTCCGTACACACCTGTTTTGTACTTTGCCCTTTTGTGTGTCGCAACATTCTCTTGAGAAGTTAATGAAGGTGTCTTCAGCATTGTTGTAAGGAGGGCAGAGTGAAGCTCTTGCTGTACCTGTTTTGCACTAGTTCAGTGGAGGGGCAAAGAGCAGAGAGAGGAAGTGAAATGCCCAGGGTCACCTAAGTGGCATGGGAGGTACAGGGAGTGGAAGTCAGGCTTCCTGCTTTCTAATCAGTTGCTTTGCCTAATTCACGTCTCTTTATAAAAGTACCTTGTGTTTTCTTCTGTGTCTAGAGGAGCAGTGGTAGTGGAGGGAGGTAGAAGAGGACTAGTGGAATGCACTCAACACTGGGAGTTGTTACTACCTCTAGGTCGTAAGATTACAGGAGGGAGATGATTTTTCTTCTTTACAGCTCTTCTAAGTTGTCCCAAATTTGGACATAGAGTATCTTTACTTCTATAAATGAGGCAAAAATATAAATGAAATTTCTTCATTTGAAAGCACTCTTGTAGAAATCTGCACGTAATATGACAGAATAATGATGATAGCAACTCACACTTACATGGTGCATCACGTACTGTGCAATGTCATGGGCACTTTAGATTTGTCCACGCATTTAATGCTCTCAGCAACTGTAAGAGTTAGATTGTATTATTATCCTCTCTTTGCATTTGAAGAAAGTAACACACGGAGTGGCTAGATAACTACCCCGAGGTCACTTAGTTAGTAAGCGGCAGATCTAAGATCTGAACACAGGGAGTCTGGCTCCAGAGTCTGAGCTTTGAACAGTTGTATTATGCCGTAGAGTATAAAGGAAGAAGGAGAAGGTAAGACCCACCTAACTTTTACACATAAACACGTAATAAGTGAAAGGATGAAACAGAAGAGCAGATTTCTGGGAGGAGGAAAGGATTTATTTTTATTTCTGTGGTTTTCCCCCCGAATTTGCACCCTGGCTTCCGAGACACTCATTTTTATCTCCCTTTTTGATCCATGAATTTTGTATTGATGTGTGGGTGATGAGTTGTGGGCAACAACGGGCGATGGCATTTTCAAAGATAGGGAGGTTCCATTCGCGTTCTACAGCTTCACCTCTCAGAGAGGTGAGTATATGTAACGACACCGGCCACTTTCATAACATCTGTCATTACAAAGGAATGAAACTTGTGAGATGGGAAAGATATCGGTAGATAAAGGAAAGAAAAGAAAGTTATTCTTTTTCTCGGGAGGGAAAAAGAAAGGTGCTATTACTGTTCTGAACGTCATTCAGTGCCTTTTCTCTCTTTCATGTGAACTTGATGAAATAAAAGGAGGATTGAAAGCGGCAGACAGCATGTCAGCCAAAATATGGGCTCTTCATTCTCAGCAATTTCCCATAAGCCAGCTACTGCAGTTTAATTCTTGCTGTCATTAAACAAGTAGAAAGCAGTTACCTTAGCTCATCTAAGGTACTTCAAATTCTAGAATTTAAACACTCAGATCAGCGGTTTTGGCTTTTTAGTAGGCCTCTCGAATAATACAGAATGTGTTATCAACACTCACTCATAAAAAGCGAGGAAGTAATTCTTCACATCAAAGCGATTCGGTTTATTTCCTGACGCTTGGTTGAAATAAGGCCATCAGTCAATCCGTACTGAATGGCAGGGTTCAGTTGAGAGAAGCACAGTAGAGGTAGTAATTGGGGATTGTTATGAAATAGGATAGATGAACCCTGGAAGAGTTACGTACCGAACCATCAGTGACACATAAGCTTGCATTGCCAATCTAGTCAGTTCCTCTGTCGCCGTTATTTTGTAGTGAAAAGTCACCACAATTTAAAAAAAACTTCCAAAGTCACCCTGGAGAAACATCCCTGTGTTTACCTTAACCTATGACATATTATACTAAAACATGTCAGTTGTTCATTATTTCATAAGAGATTCTGAAGCCATTTTTATATTTCAAAATATAAAAACATTAGCGCTTAATTTCACAGGTATCCATTTTTTAATGAGAAAAAATTGAGTCTGAACAAAAATGATTCTGAAGTTTCCCTTTGTGTTCCATTGACTCATAAGCGGTATCGTTGTGCTTGCAGATCTAAGTCCACATTATGTCTTGTACCCTCCATTTATTTTCCTTCTGCCCTGTCTTTCTCTTCTTGTGATTGTGGTTCTGATTGATTGATTGATTGATTGAAGTCTTCATCATGTCATTCCATATTGATAGATTTGGCTCTCTTTCTTTACATATTGAGACCATCCATTGCACATTTACAAAAATATTCTTCCTTGGACACTCTTTCTATCACATTATTCCTTTGGTCAAGAACTTTAGTCTTGTTGGTGCCCATATTTCACTCTTTCATTTATTTGTTCATTCAGTAACTATTTACTGAATGTTTACTGTGTACTAGGCACTCTTCCAGGCACGGAGGATACAACAGTGAACAAAACAGTCAAAAGTAAATCGTTGCTCTCATGAAGCTTATATTTAGTCACTAGGATCTAGTGACCCTTCCGCTCTCTACCAACTATGCCTAATAAGCCCCTGCTGACCCCTTCCCTCTCTGTCCTTCCTCTGCCTCCCACTTCATTCCTCCCCAAGCAGCAATCTAGTTACTGCCCCAAATGGATTCTCTGAGTCAGTAAATTCTGCTTTCTAACCCCATTCCTGCTCTCCAGCAATTTTCTCACTGTCCCGTACGAGTACATCCATTTGCCGGTCCTCACACTTGGAACCACCATCTCTCCTCTGAGCCTCCAAATTTTGACTCAAATTCCATAATCAAGATTTCGCTTTCTGACCGTTCCTTTACCAGGTCTTCCCTGTACTATTCTCATTTATACTTGATGGCAAGTTCCTTTAAGCATTCATGAGTTGTTTCGTAGGGCTGTGCTTGCTGCCTTCAGCTAAATTAGATACATACAAAACTCCAAGCTATGAATGAGTCAGTGAGGTGGAGTAGAAAGGGTCTTGGACCAACAGTTGAGTGACCTAGCTTCTCCTCTGGCTCTGTTACTACCTAGCATCTGATCTTTAGCCAGTCACTTAACTGCTTCAGACTTGAATTTTCTCTCTCACTGAAATGAGGACGTTTGACCAGACACATGGGTGGTCTCTTCAAGTTCCCTGGCAATTCTACAATTCTGTTATTTTTTATTCTACAATCACTCTTTATAAACCTAGGCAAATTATCAAGATTTTCTACCTTGGTTTTCTTATATTGAAAAGAAGTGATTAAGTTCAAAGATATGGTATAAGAGAAAGTAAATACTGATACAATGTCTTTGAGAGAAAAGAATAGTTTGATTGAAATTGTATCTCATAATTTAGTTCAGGGAAAGTAGGTGCCATCTGTTCGACATGCGTTATCACACTGCATTTTGACCAAGAGGTATAAGAAAGAGAAGTAAATACTCAGTGATAGCTGAGTGCCGTCCAACAAAAGATTAACCGCTTTAAGTGGGAGAAAAATAAGAGTGAAAATTTCCTACTTACGTGTATACGTACAAATACACACGTGCGCGCACACACACACACAATCACTGATGACATTATGCAACGTCAGGATGGTGATTAGTCATATAAAGTGTTTCTCATTCTAAAATATTCTATATCTACAAAACTTGCATTTTTAATTTTGAAAATATGAATAATTGGAGAAGTGATCAAGTGCATAAGAAACGTGTATGAGGATTTCAGTTTAATCTGCCACCAGATTATATTTTCCAGATTATTGTATATATTATTAACTGTGAGAATCACATATGATGTCCACGTAGTTTCAGCAAAACTTACATTCTGTGAGATTGTTATACTTGGGGGAAAAACGTGTAGATATTATATAAAGATAATCCCTTTCATGAAATTTTGAACATTAATTTGAGACGTGAGGACATGGACATTATATAGTCCACAGCAGCAATAAATCTCTTAGAAAGTACTTGGTATTAGAAATTAGAATAATTAGAGGTCTTGCTCTAATGGAGGACAAAGAAAGAGCAAAAGAAAACAAAGTCTTTTTACCTTTGAGTGAGAGAAAAATGCTACTTGGATGTTGAGTATCTCCAACCTTCCTTTTCTTTTTTTTTTTTTTTTTTCTTTTTTGCGGTACGCGGGCCTCTCCCGTTGCGGAGCACAGGCTCCGGACGCGCAGGCTCAGCGGCCATGGCTCACGGGCCCAGCCGCTCCGCGGCATGTGGCATCCTCCCGGACCGGGGCACGAACCTGTGTCTCCCGCATCGGCAGGCGGACTCTCAACCACTGTGCCACCAGGAAAGCCCACAACCTTCCTTTTCTTACTCTTGGGATGTTAATTATGTTTGAAAGTTGGAGTTCATGGCCCATCTGGAAAAAAAGTGTTTACTTCTCTTTGGGCTTAATTCTCTTTATTTAAAGCCCCATAGCTCCCATTTTATTTCTGCGGTTCCTTATTATTTCTGCTTTCTTAACCTTTTCTTTCTGTATGCTTACATGCTATCTTTTTACACAAGGGTACCAAAGATATAGAGGGATATATTGTTAGTTTTATAAAGGAAGTCAAAGTGAAAAATGACTTCAATATAAAACATTTTGCTTTAAGAATAGATGCCTTTCAGAGTAAAGTTTTATTAAGGGTTTCAAACTAGGCATCGACTGAATCATACTTGAGGTATCGGTGTCTGGAGAAATAACATTCACTTTAGCAGCCCTATAGTTCTTAGAGTCCTGACAGTGAAGAGTTTCTTAAAGCCCAAACTGTATATCCCAACACACCTAAAGGTTCTGCATTTTACCTAAACCTTACAAATTATAGAAATTATCTGCTTATTAAAGATCGCTACTTCCGTTGTTAAAAGCTAGTAACCCCTAAGCTCTTGTCTTCACTAATAAAGATTAATAGAAAATGGATAGAGGCTAAGTGTGTAGCTTCAAACCTCCTCTTTTATTCTCTGTTGAGTAGGTAGTGGTAAGTAGAGTATATTTGCCAATTAGCAGGAAGCCTTTTTGCTTAGGGATCCGAAACATTTGGTGAAAACCGTGAAGGTTAAGGATTTCCTCCTATAAGGGAGGTTTGTAGTTTCCATTTCCCATATCTAAATATGACAGCTCAAGTTATGTGCCTCAGCCGGTGTCTTTATACCTTTGTATCTCAGTTCCCACATTTGCAAAAAAGGGAGTTGAATAATCTCTAAAGTTCCTTAAAACCAGGGGGAAAAAGTCATTACAAATACAAAGAAACATTTTCAGGAAAAATCCCAAATACAAACATAGGTTAATCATTTAGAAATATTTGGTATACAATCTTGAAAATAAAAATAGAGCAGTTGCTTCCAACAAATGCACTAGAAATGTGTCTCAAATACACTTCCCAAGCTTAGCATGGCCAGAGAAAATGTTCTCTGAGCTCAGAGCATTTCATTACATCTAGATCTCCTTCAAAATCATGTCACTGACAAATAGCGCCTTTGCCCTGTGGAGACTGACAAGTAATGTTTAGGGCACATAGGGAACACTTCAAGAAATTCTTCCTCAGAGAATGGTCCTGGAGCTCACCTGCTGAGTTGGAAAGATTCTTGTTCAAATTACAGGAATTCTGTATCTGTGAATCTGTTTCTGTTTCGTATGTCCTTTTTTTTTTTTTTTTTTTTTTTGCGGTACGCGGGCCTCTCACCACTGTGGCCTCTCCCGTTGTGGAGCGCAGGCTCAGCGGCCATGGCTCACGGGCCCAGCCGCTCCGCGGCATGTGGGATCTTCCCGGACCGGGGCACGAACCCGTGTCCCCTGCATCGGCAGGCGGACTCTCAACCACTGCGCCACCAGGGAAGCCCTGCATATACTTTCATTTGTATTATTTTTTAGATTCTAAACTTGTGGTTACCAAAGGGGAGAGGGAAGAGAGGAGGGACAAATTAAGGGTATGGGATTAACAGATACAAACTATTATGTATAAAATAGACAATCAGCACAGCTATATTGTATAGCATGGGAAATTATAACCATTATCTTGTAATAACTTATAATGGAGTATAATCTGCAAAAATACCAACAAAAATACCAAATCACTCTGCTGTACACATGAAACTAATATGATATTGTAAATCAACTATACTTCAATAAAAATTTTTTTTTTAAGTACTGAAACTCTGGGCATGGAACCTAGGAGTCTGTACTTTAAGCAGGCTGCTCAAATGTTTCTTATGCACACTAAAGTTTGAGAACCATGGCTTTAGATTGGATATCTTTGTGTTGTTTTAAATCAGGAGCCGTTATCTGAGTTTCTCCTCTCCAACCCCTACCCAGTGTCCTCTGTCTCTTACAAGCATTTTGTATAAGTTTTTGTCCTCGTATCACATCTTTGCTTTCACTCTCAGGCTTTAGCAAGGAAAAGAAAGTCATTTGATATGTACTTAAGGTGATCAAACATTCAGAAAAGTGACTTAACTCCATGCCTTAGGGATGAATAAGGAAGGCCCCCTCATCCCGGTATTTGAGAGCTTTTTGTCACTCGTGATCCCAGGTCCTTCTTCTGTTCCTCTGTTAACTCTCTTGACTGTCCTGTGTCCCTAGCTCTTCACAGCTTCCCTATCTCACGCTATGGAGTTTCTCTTAGATCCTTTAGACTGAATTCCCTGGGTCTCAGCGCTCTTTTTTTTTTTTCCCCTCTCCTAGGGGACACAAAGGGTTTCATCGGCCCGCTAATAATTTAGTCAGGGCCATTTAACTGGACGGGGGGTGGGGGGGTGGGTTGTAGCACCGCCTTATGTAAATGAAGCAGCAGCTGGAGGCCTCACCTTAGGCCGCCTGCCCTTTGGCATATCAATCCTGTAGGCCTGTCCACCACAGGGATGCGTTATTTCCCTTACCGGACAGATGGAGGCCAGGCACTAGACATCTTTATATCCTCCTTTACCTTCCCCCCTCCCTACCCCCGATGCCTGATTGGGACTGAGAGGGACTCAGTAAATATTTATTTAATCAGTGGCTCATCTACAACGTGCTGCCTTTCCATGGCTGTACTGTGCCTCTCTCTACCTTTCAAAATGTCCTGTTTGACAGCCCCTTTCACCCTCAAGGGGACCAAACTGCAAATTCCAGATACCCAAGGGAATCCCCGTAACCAGTAGTCGTTACATGTCATTAAACAGCTAAAATCTTGCATAGGGAGTTCTCGCTTAGGCTTTTCCTGGAAAAGTGAAATAGGAGGAGAGAACAGAAACATAAAAGAACTGACCTCTACACCATATGCAGTCTACACTATTATATTTAATTCATGATATTTATGATGCTTCATGATTCATTTCTTAGATAAAAATGTCCTTAGAGTCTTGAACAATTTAATTTCCCCGATGGAAATACCTTCAGTTTTTCTGAATGTAATGTTTATATGGCTCACAATAGAGAATTCTGACAATTTGGAAAAGTATAAAGATGAAGGAATAAATCACCTGTAAATCCACCTTTGAGGGATAAACTGCTTGTCGTTTCAGAATTTTTTCATGCATAGTCCAGCATGTGCACACACACGAACATTTTGGAAAAATAGATTATGTACGTTTTTGTAACCTACTTTGTCCCTCAGTGACTGACAGGATGATCTTGTCCATGTCCGTGAACATTTGCCTGTGTCATCACATTGAACACTGTGTAGGATTCACAGGATTTGAACAATGCATTGTATGAGTTCACCACTGTGTATGTAACCAGTTTCCTAGTACTGAATGTTTAAGTTGTTTCAACTTTGTATCAATCATAAGTACGCTGTAAGTAGCAGTTTTCTACCTGTATCTTTGCATGCTTTCCCAGTTGCTTTCTTAGTATAAGTTCCTTGAATTTAAGCTTGTGGGTCATTATATTTGCACATTTTAAAGACGTTTATGTATCATCAAATTATCCTTCAGAAAGTTTAAAATAGTTTAATTTCAGCACCCAGGTACTATTTGGTGATTCTATTTGAGTAAGGCCAGCAGGAGAGTTGTATTTGAAATGTCAGGCTGAGGTATCAAATGGCAAAGGGAAATGTTGTTCTACCTGGTTGCTTTACATTTCAATCTCTGCAGCGTTCGAGTTTATATTATACTTATAGGCAGCATTAATTTTTATGAATTAATTAATAATTGCTGATAAGATGTAAGTAATGCAGCATAATTCTTGATTTACCTGAGGATAGAGCTTTGCTAACGTTCCGCGTTTCTTTGTTTTCTGGATGATGGTTTATTTTCTTCATTTAGCTTCTCATCCTCAAGTGAAATGTGGATTTTATAACACAGATCATTCATTTGTATATTCTTAAATGCCTTCTATGGATTAACGTGTTCTAAATGCAGTTGATGGTAAAGCACTCAGCCTCTTGCCTAAATTATTCACGTTTGGGGGGAGGCTTTCAGGCAAATGTCTGATTTTACTTTTCCACGTGAGTTGTTGTCTCAGTACATTTTACACAAAGGAAACAAAGCGGAAAATGTTGGAACTTGGTGAAAACAAATCCCAGGTGCACACGAATAAAGAAGGGTAGAGAAGGAGGAGAAGCATGTGGGAAGAGGAGCAGAAAGGAACAGATGCCAGATGGAAGGAGTCAATGGAAGAGGCTGCCTAGGGTGTAGAAATGGAAAAGTCAAAATGTGGGGAGAGACCTTTCCATTTCTCAAAGCAGAAAGAATTCCGGTACTAGCATGAGTCACACGAAAACTGAGTGGTTTATTTTAGTCACTGGGTCCAGGTTCTTCTACCAGAAACATTAAGAATCATTGATTGCAACACTACAGGAAAGCAGTCCATTCCAGTGTATATTTCATGCCAAAAGTCTCAGAATTCTGCATGTGGAAATAAACATATAACTAAACACTGTCTTCCCTCCATGTTGCCATCAAAATACCCACATTTTGTTGCTCTCAAAAGCAGGTAGCTGGATTTTTATTGAGGACTGCTATGTAGTCCACAGTACGTTTACACACTGTGGAAGTAACCAACCAATGTACCTTTAGTGGGATTGTTAGAACCATCAGTTATCTTTCTAGATATTCTGACAGTTTGCTCCTGTTATTTTTCAGGTCCCATTTGGAAGCCAGTTCTGACCAGTGGAAGCGTCTGCACCTTTCTCTTCAGGAACTTCTGGTGTGGCTACAGCTGAAAGATGATGAGTTAAGCCGGCAGGCACCTATTGGAGGCGATGTCCCAGCAGTTCAGAAGCAGAATGATGTACACAGGGTAGGATATTTTTAAGCGTAGTGATTTGCACATAGTAAGCATTCAATGACTGTTTTAAAATTAGTTTTGATTGAAACTAGGTTGAAAAAGGAAAAGAAATCGAGTGGAAGAGAAATCTTTTTTTACTCCTCTAGTCCAAGGGTCAATTAGAAATAATCCAAGCCATTATATTGTAAATGTCAAAAGCATCTGCATTAATAATATCATTTAAGATTTGTCCATGTCTTTTGGCGATATTTAAAAATGTCATTTTGGAAAATATTAAACGTATGCTAAAGTGACATAATTCTATAATAAACACCTGGGTACCCATCAAGACCAAGTTATCAATTCATGGCCAGTCTTACTTCTTCTATACCTCTACTTTGTCCTGCATTATCTAAAAGCAAATCTCAGGCACGGATCATTTAATTCATGAATATTTGATAAAGTGTCTCTAAAAGATAAGAATTTGCTCTTTAAAGGTAAACACGTTGTTACTATAATACATTTTTAAAAATTTATTTATTTTATCTTTGGCTGCGTTGGGTCTTCGTTGCTGTGCGCAGGCTTTCTCTTGTTGCGGCAAGCGGGGACTACTGTACTCTTCGTTACGGTGCGCGGGCTTCTCATTGCGGTGGCTTCTCTTGTCGTGGAGCATGGGCTCTAGGCGTTCAGGCTTCAGTAGTTGCAGCTCGTGGGCTCTAAAGCACAGGCTCAGTAGTTGTGGCGCACGGGCTTAGTCGCTTCACGGCATGTGGGATCTTCCCGGACCAGGGCTCGAACCCGTTTCCCCTGAATTGGCAGGTGGATTCTTAACCACTGCGCCACCAGGGAAGCCCTATAATACTTTTTAAATGTCAATAATTTCATCATGACAAATACCAAGGCAGTATTCAAATTTCCATTTCTCATATACATGTCTTAAATGTTTTAACAGGTTTTTGGGGTTTTAGTTTTTTGGTTTAAATAAGAATTGAAATAAGGTCCAGACATTGTGCTTGGCTAATTTGTCTTTTAAATTCCCCCCCACTTTTTTTTTCACTTTTTATTTTGAAGTAATTACAGATTCACAGTAAGTTACAAAAATAGTACAGAGAGTCTCCCTACACATTCCACCCAGTTTCCTCTAACGGTTGCACCTAACATAACTATAGAACAATAATTATTGTCATTTTAATATGTAATTGACATAAAAATTTACATTTACAGTGGTTATAACACAACTCAATTCAGGCTAGCCACATTTCCAGGGCTCAGATATGGCTAGTGGCTATTCTGTTGAACAGTGTAGTTCTACAGGTTTGATTGTATTCGGGTTTGCCTTTTTTTGGTCAGACTACTTCATAGATAGTAGTGTATTTTTCCGTCACCGGGAGGTACACAGTGTCTTGTTTTCTCTTGTGTGTGTGTGATTTTTGGCAGCTGTTAATGATCAATGCCTAGGGGTTGCAGTGTGATGATTGCCTATTTCTATCATTTCTTCTTCATTTATTAGCTGGAGTACTTCTATGAAAAGAAAATATATACTCATCCACAATTTGGGTACCCAGGATATAGTTCGTCTAGGACAGGTGCGGTAAATGTTTCTACTTTACCAGTCTTCAGGATAACAACTTGCTCATTAGCGTTCTCCAACAGCAATCAATTGTTTCTTTTTTTTTTTTTTAACATCTTTATTGGAGTATAATTGCTTTACAATGCTGTGTTACTTTCTGCTTTATAACGAAGTGAATCAGTTATACATATATCTCCATATCTCTTCCCTCGTGCGTCTCCCTGCCTCCCACCCTCCCTATCCCACCCCTCTAGGTGGTCACAAAGCACCGAGCTGATCTCCCTGTGCTATGCGGTTGCTTCCCACTAGCTATCTATTTTACGTTTGGTAGCGTATATATGTCCATTCCACTCTCTCGCTTTGTCACAGCTTACCCTTCCTCCTCCCCGTATCATCAAGTCCATTCTGTAGTAGGTCTGCGTCTTTATTCCCGTCTTGCCCCTAGGTTCTTCATGACTTTTTTTTTTTTTTAGATTCCATATATATGTGTTAGCATACGGTATTTGTTTTTCTCTTTCTGACTTACTTCCCTCTGTATGACAGACTCTAGGTCCATCCACCTCACTACAAATAACTCAATTTCATTTTTTTTTATGGCTGAGTAATATCCCATTGTATGTATGTGCCACATCTTCTTTATCCATTCATCTGTTGATGGACACTTAGGTTGCTTCCATGTCCCGGCTATTGTAAATAGAGCTGCAATGAACATTGTGGTACATGACTCTTTTTGAATTATGGTTTTCTCAGGATATATGCCCAGGAGTGGGATTGCTGGGTCGTATAGTAGTTCTGTTTTTAGTTTTTTAAGGAACCTCCGTACTGTTCTCCATAGTGGCTGTATCAATTTACATTCCCACCAACACTGCAAGAGGGTTCCCTTTTCTCCATACCCTCTCCAGCATTTATTGTTTGTAGATTTTTTGATGATGGCCATTCTGACAGGTGTGAGATGATATCTCATTGTAGTTTTGATTTGCATTTCTCTAATGATTAATGATGTTGAGCATCCTTTCATGTGTTTGTTGGCAATCTGTATATCTTCTTTGGAGAAATGTCTGTTTAGGTCTTCTGCCCATTTTTGGATTGGGTTGTTTGTTTTTTTGATATTGAGCTGTATGAGCTGCTTGTAAATTTTGGAGATTAATCCTTTGTCAGTTGCTTCATTTGCAAATATTTTCTCCCATTCTGAAGGTTGTCTTTTCATCTTGTTTATGGTTTCCTTTGCTGTGCAAAAGCTTTTAAGTTTCATTAGGTCCCATTTGTTTATTTTTGTTTTTATTTCCATTTCTCTAGGAGCTAGGGTCAAAAAGGAAAGGATCTTGCTTGATTTATGTCAAAGAGTGTTCTTCCTGTTTTCTTCTAAGAGTTTGATAGTGTCTGGCCTTACATTTAGGTCTTTAGTGCTTTTTGAGTTTATTTTTGTGTATGGTGTTAGGGAGTGTTCTAATTTCATTCTTTTACGTGTAGCTGTCCAGTTTTCCCAGCTCCACTTATTGAAGAGGCTGTCTAATTGTTTCTTTCCTTTGTTTGTTTTTCATTATATTTTTGTCTCCTCTACTAGACTCAGAGTGAGGAAGGCAGAGATTTCGTCTTGCTGACCTCCAAGACCCTGGTACCCAGCAAAGTGTCTGCCATACGGTGGATATTGATAGGTGTTTTTTTGTTGTTGTTTTGTTTTGTTTTGTTTTGTTTTGTTTGCGGTACGCGGGCCTCTCACTGTTGTGGCCTCTCCCTTTGTGGAGCACAGGCTCAGGATGTGCAGGCTCAGCGGCCATGACTCACGGGCCCAGCCGCTCTGTGGCATGTGAGATCCTCCCGGACCCGGGCACCAGCCCATGTCCCCTGCATCGGCAGACGGACTCTCAACCACTGCGCCACCAGGGAAGCCCAAAATGGTGCCACTTTTATATGTTCAGCACTTAAAGGAAAGATATCTGTGGAGACATAGCAAAAACTGGCATCTTGAAGAAAGGTCAAGGGTTTATATTATTCCAGAGAAGAGGATATAGGAGATGACAAAAAGGGAAGAGAACATGAGGGAAGACCCCAGAGTCTATAAAAAATTGCCAAGGAAACTGCCAGTTTCTCCTTTAGCCATTCCCCTTCATATAATTCAGAATATTAAGGTAGCTTTTGTGGTAGGGTGTGATATAATAGCTATAATTTTTAAAGTCTTCTAACTTTGAATAAATAGTGAAAACACTCCGGTGTATATGTGGAAGAGCATTCACTGAGAAGGATGGGTATTTTAAATAGAATGCATTATATGATATGGTGAAATGAGACAGAATTTCTACCAAAGGTGTAATTTTATTCTAGTTCCAGAAATCAAAGAAGATGAATCGTTGGGCAAGTGCACTAGGATTCAGGAGGCTGAGATTCTAGCCCTATTCATCTATAAGTTAGATGGTGATTGCTACTTTGTTCTTCAGGTATAAGATGAGGAATTTGGTCTGCGTAGTTTTTCTACAGTCCCTTCTAGCCACCATTTTGTTATAAATACATTCTGTTATAAATACAGCCTCACTCTCCCATTATTGGCTTTGGTTGCCTGCTAACAGCAATAAAATGTTAGCACACATCATTCTCGGTCCTCTTACCAACCTCCAGCCTTCCAACGCTAACACATCACTGGGTCAGTTTACCTTTCTTGACTCTGTCTACTGTAGTCATTGCCACTGTTACAAGAGACCTTTTCTCCTCACTTTTCTGTATCTACTCTTAACACCCTACAGCGCAATCAACATTTCAATCAGAGTAATCTATGTAAAAATGTAAATTGAATTATGTCATTCCTTATCTTAACACTCTTCAGTGGCTTTTCAGTGCCCTTGGGAAACGACCAGAAATGCTCAGCAAGGACCCCAAAGTCCCATCTGGGTGGTCTGGCCCCAATTTGTTCTTTTCTCACTGCCCTTCCTCTTGCTCTCTTGATGCTAGCTGTACTGCCTTCTTTTACTTGTTTCCAGTTCTCTGTGTTCCTCTCTGGTGGGGCTTTGAACATGCTGATCCTCTGTCTGAAACCCTTTCTACCCAAACCTCCCCCCTCATAATTTCCTGGCTCGTGTCTAATAATCCTTCACATCTTGGCTCAGGCATCAAGCTAGCTTTTCTCCAATGCCCACATTTGACCACATCTCCTTTTCTGTGCCTTCATAACACCGTACTTTTCTTTCTATAATGTAATGTTCTTTGTCATCATGAATATGTGTGACTTTTTGATTAATGTCAACCACCTTCACTAAACCTTGGGCTTCTTGCTTTTGGGAAGAGGGTTGTCATTTTTATACCTAGCACCTTATAAAGTGTCAAGTACATGATAGACAATGAATAGATAAAGGAGCATAGGAATTAAGGAAAGGAGATAAGGAGGCAGGAAGGGAGGAAAACAACCAATGAACTAATCTTTTGTTCCTTCCTCTCTAGTCTACTGTGATCCAGGGCAGGGAAAGAAAGAATAAAGAGTAATGTTCCTTCCTCACTTGCATCTTTTTTTCTCTTTACTCCTAAGTAAGCATCTTTTCATAGTGTGTAAAGCTACTTTGATGCCCACTGTTTTTATTTGTGGTCTGGTCCAGTGTTTTCATGAAATTCTCTTTGTATCCTTAAGAAAAATCCTTGTCACACAACACTCCCTCGAAGAACATCATCACTCCTCAGTGTTGATGAGAGAACAATTTTGCACCCTGTTTACTCAGTTTTGTCACATTTATGCAGTAGCCCCTTTATAGTTGTAGTGGAGTTGCTGTCTAGTTAGTGATGCTCTCATTACCTGTGGACAAAAAGAACAAAGGAGAATCCTTGAAATTGGGTCTTTCTATCAGATCTTCAGAATCCAATTAGGAAGAGGTAAAGGAAACACAGTCATTGCAAAACTCTGTCAAGATCTAGTCTTGCACAGAGTTTGTATTTGTAGACTTTTGTTTTACTTTACCATGTTTCCAGGATTATAAACTGTCTTGCTCTTTATGGGTTTCTTGCTCCAAAGACTGTTTATATAAAATGTTTGGTATCAAGATGGCTCACTTTTTATTGTACCCTTGCTCCTCATGTATTTGGTGTGTCACTTTTTTAAAATCACCTGCCTACTATCTATTGTAAATTATTAATGTTGTTGCTTTTTATGGGAATACAAATCCCATTAAAATGTCAAAAGTGTAAACACTAAGTAAATATTTTTCACTTTTTTCTATAAATCAGAATGCTTGTAAAACAGGTCATTTATATTTTCTTAGTATATCATTGCAGATTAGCGATAAAGTTTTATAGCAAAATATCATATGTCTTGTACTCTTAAAGCAAAAATATACAGTCAATCTCAATTACTCTGCTGTAGGTAAAGTTATAAGACAGTCCACACAGGTAGTCGGGGACTGCAGTCTCACTCCCCAAAGCAGTTTTTTACACCCATGGGAGTGGATCTGTGTTCCCCAAACCAGCTGGGCACCATAACAACTGCAACTGGAATGGCTCTGAGGACTAATTGATAAAATAATGTTCCGTATGTGGTGAAGTATTCTAAATAATTAAAGCTCAGATGTGCCTTAGCAAATATAAACTGACCAATTTTTATATCTTTTGAATACATTATCCTGGCTTTTACGGTTCCTCATTACTTGCCTCACTAGACTGACTCGTTTTCAATGAAGTGTGTATTATCCTGGTCCAGATACATTTTTTAAACTGACTTCCTTTGTTTTACTTGAGCAGTCACTAAAGTGATATTTA